>NC_133762.1:51193670-51496700 GCF_036562045.2 Rhinolophus sinicus
GTTACCTGATAGAGTTGGAATGATTGTTTATGTAATGCATATTGTAATCAGTGTGTTTCAGCAATCATAAATCCTGGAAAAGAAACTCAGTTGCAAGTGAAAGTTGAGCACCAAGTTCTTGTTATTTGTGAAGTGATTGCTTTTGAGTTAGCTACTATGTCTATTGGTTTTTTCTTTTTTTTTTAAGGGAAAAATAATGCTATTGTCAGGTCTTAATTACAGAGTAGATACTATATCAGATTATCGCTAGAGAGGAACAATGATCCAAGAGAAGTGTACAGTAATGTCCCCATATGTGAGAAAACTAGGTTTGAAAGAAGCTAATAGTTCCTTACAAATTCCTAGGGAAATTACTTTAAATAACCTCTAAGTTGCGGATATTTATACCCCCTCAAATCCCTTAGTGAATGCTCAGACTAAGACTGTAAGTTTGCTGCAAGGAAGTTTATGTATTCCTTTTAAGGAAAGAATTTAATATGACTGCTGGAGCATAAAACAAAATGTAACATTAATATTATCAAGGAAATACAGTATAATTGGTAGGGACTTAGCTAATGGTGTGTGTGTGTGTGTGTGTGTGTGTGTGTGTGTGTGTGTGTGTAGTTGTTAGTGGGTCAAATTGGGCAATTAGAATAAAATGAACACAAAAACAATAACAGCCACAAAAACTAACCTATTTCAAGTATCTATAGCATTTCAGGTATTTTCTGCCTTAGACTTTGAGAGTGGCCTAGCATTAGGGTGACCATGTAATTTATTATTCAAACCAGGGCGACAGCATTAAGTTGGCTTATTCCTGGCAAATAAGGATACATACTTGCTCTAGTTAAAGTCTACTATGGGTTCACTCTCATTTCTGATTATGTGCTTCCTCAGTAAGCTTCTATTCCAATGGTTTCTAAACTTTCTGGGGGCACTGATATCTTGGAAAATAAAATGACACTTGACTCTCTCCCCTGGAAGTGAATTGGGAATGAAATATCAGAAAATTCATAGATCCTTGAAACCCATCTGCACAAAATAATTTCAGCCCAAAAGGAGAGGGTAAAAATAGGATATCATTGTTTCATTATAGCAAAGGAGCTAACCATTTTGATGAACTATAACATACAATTAAATTTTTTATTGTAAACAATTGAAACATGCATAAAAATAGAAAGAATATTATAATGAACCCCCATATAACTATCACCCCAAGTCAAGAATTATCAAGATTTTTCCACACCTTTTCACATATTTTTTTTTCGTTGTGGCTGTTGCTCAAGCATTTTAAGGCAAATCCCACACTCGATGTCATTTCTCCCAACATGTTTTAGTAGATATCTTTAAAAAAATATTCCCATTTTTGGGTATTTTTTAATACAATGTCATTGTCACAACCAACAAAATTAATACTGATTCTTTGGTATATCGAATACTCTATTCATATTCAGAATTATCAACAGTCTCAAAATGTTATTTTCTGTTTTATTTATTTAAATTGGTATCCAAAGAAATACCACACATTGCATTTTATTTTTTATAACCCCACCATTTCCACATCCTTACCTGGCAAATTGAGCCAGTTTTCTCATATTCTAGATTTGTGTGTTTGCTGCCCCATGGAAATACATAAGTTGATTTCCTAGCCCCTGTATTTCTTGTAAATAAGTGAGTTTTTAGGCTTCATTAGAGTCAGGTTAAATTTATTTCCTTTTTTCATAAAGTGTTACTTTAGGAATTGTTGATAATCAACAATTCTTCTCTCTTATCCCCACCCTAAGTGTCTATGGTCTAACCCAAAATTCTTTTGACCATAAAATTAATAACTTTTATGAGATATTTTTAAAAAACAGCAATGTTAAAATAGATTTCCCTGTAGTATTCATTTAAATTATTACATGGAATACGTACTTTTTATTTCTGCCCCTGTGCTTTTCTGGTTTTCTTTATTCCATCCTTTCCGAAACAGGCCATCAGTTCCCATAGCAGCCAAGGTAGATAAATATCAACATCATGGTTGAAATACCAAAGTACCGTGCCAACAATTATCCTACAATTTGTGTGTTGGCGTAATAACATACAGGGACTTGAGTACATTACTAATAGCCACTGAGGGTAGCAAGCTAGTCTCTAAACATATTAAAATGCCTCAGAGGACTTCTTCAGCACTACATAATCAAGATTTGGTGATATGAGCTGCTTTGTTAGGACCTGTTGTGAATGTTGCATTGCCTTATTTTGTGTATGGAAATGAGTGCCAACCTTCATAAATTGTTTTAGGTAATGTACAGATCACCCAAAAGGAGATTGAAGTAGCCAAATGAAGTATATGGCAAATCACTGGGGAGAAAAGCATATTATGTAGTGACTTTAATTTGGAAATGAGAATATAAGGATATATTCAACTTAATTGGCGCTTGTCTGAAAAAAATGTGCTGGTATCTGTCATACCAGAACTGAAATGTTTTGATTTGCTAAGATTTGATTTTCATTGCCAAGGATGAGGATACTACCAAGAATGGGTGAGTCTTTGGCTAAAGTAAATTATTAAGCTGGCTTGTCTTCATTTTTATTCTCTTTCAAGTTAGTACTGACAAATTAGATTTTATTTTTCTTAGCAACATAAGTAAGAAGAATGGGAGCAAAGAGCAAATTAGAAAAGAGTTCAAGGTTTTTATTTCTTTTATTATATTTATAGTTTTCAAGAAAATAATGTGAAAAATATTTGATTTTTACACAATCCTTTGGGCTTCATTATATAAATAGATGTTAATAAAATAAAAATAATAAATAGTTTACTGGCTAAAAATCTGAAGAATTTCTGTAACACTGAAGCCATTCTTTAAACATGCTAAAATTTGGGAGTCAGATTTTCTTCTACCTCTTAGACAAACATGTTTTTTATCATGTTGGTTTTAAAGAGATTTTTGGATTTGTATCTCCCTTTAGTAATAGCTTATTGTGTTGAACACCTCCTGCTTGCCACTCCTAATTCTAACCCTGGGAAAAAATTCAGTTGGTGGATACTCCCACTGTGTAGGGATAATTTACAAGCATTGTAATCTACTAGTCCAAGAAATTTGCATAAAATGTGCATGGATATATATTATATTCAATAAAGAAAATATAGGGCAGGGCATTACGCAGATGCCACATATAAAATTATTTCTTTAGTGTTGTCTCATTTTAGAAATAGATACAGAGTAAAATTTAAAATACTTGAGCTCATAAAGCTTTAATAAATTTATATATATGCACTTATATATTAATACACGCACATATATATATATATATGAGTTCCTCTCAAAAGCAACGTATAAAAGTCTCTCTATATCTAGATATATACATCTATTAGGTTGGTGCAAAAGTAGTTGTGGTTTTTGCAATAATGTTTAACCTTTTAAACCGCAATTACTTTTGCATCAGCATAATAGATCCCTCTCTCTCCATATATATTATATATATATACACACACACACATATATAGTTTATATATGATATATATGTCACATATATAATATATATAATTATATATAGATATATATTATAGATATATATAATATGTATATTATACACACACACACACACACACACACACACACAGAGGGTGCCAAAAAATGTATACACATTTTTTAAGAAAGAAAAACTGTATTAAAATTGTAGTACTCAATATATACCAATAACAAAAGATGAATACAAGTCACATTTGACTTCTGCAATTACAAGAGGTGCTCAAAGTGTCCAGACACTTCTGATTAAGCTGAACTATGGCTTGAGCAAAGTTGGCCAAAATGTCCACTTGTATACATTTTTTAGCACCCCTGGTGTATATATGAGATCTGACAATGAAGATCGCAAACTTGTTGCAACGATATTGCTAACTTTTTTTGATATCCGACGGCTTATTCATTATGAATTTTTACCAACTGTACAAATAGTTAACCAAGTTTACTATTTAGAAGTGCTGAAAAGGCTGTGTGAAAAAGTTAGACAATCTGAACTTTTCACCAACAATTCATGGCTCTTGCTTCACAATGATGCACCAGCTCACACGGCACTGTCTGTGGGGGAGTTTTTAGCCAGTAAACAAATAACTGTAATGTAACACCCTCCCTACTCTCCTCATCTGACCCCCAGTGGCTTCTTTCTTTACCTGAAGATAAAGGAAATATTGAAAGGAAGACATTTTGATGACAGTCAGGACATCAAGGGTAATATGATGACAGCTCTGATGGCCATTCCAGAAAAAGAGTTCCAAAATTGCTTTGAAGGGTGGACTAGGTGCTGGCATCAGTGCATAGCTTCCCAAGGGGAGTACTTCAAAGGTGACCATAATGATACTCAGCAGTGAGGTAAGTAGCACTTTTTCTAGGATGAATTTGTGAACATAATTGTTTGACTTCATAAATATGATTGATTACATTCCAAGGTAGATTTAATTATTAGAATATGCCCCCCCTTTTTTGAAGGTCAAATCTCTCCCATTTTATCATCTCTTTTTTTATGTCATCGTTTCAAGACACTTCATAATTCTAATCAAGCTTCTTTAAATCAATGCATTTTAACACTGTTGTGGGGATATGGTTACTTAGAATGGAATGCACTACCCAGGTGTCATCTGGTCAGATCATTAAGACTATTATTTACTAATGTGAATGCTGTGCTATTGGTTTTTCCATTACTACAGCTGAATACATGAGGTATTTTTAAATTGCAAAACCACAGAATATTATGGTCAGCTAATCTTTATGCCATTGTCATCTTGGTTGTTTAAAACACAAAATACTATCAGGCCATGTGATCCCCACTTTATATGAAGTTAGAGGCTCCAAGAGATGTTTTGAACCCTGTTCTGTCATATAAATACAAAACATTAATTTTAACTCGTAGCTTTACATACATATAATCAGAAGAGTTTTAATTCGTATTCATCAAAAAACCCTTCCTTTCACTGTTGCTCTTTTCTAAGAGATTTGAGTTCTAAACCCTACTCTCCCACTTACAAATTGTGACGCTGTGGGTAAGATATTGAGACTTTCTGAACTTTAATTTCTGCATGTATAAAGCATGGATAATATGGTTGTGAAGGTTAGATGAGATAACACATGCATAGCTTTTAGCATAGTACCTGGCATGAAGAAGGTATTTGATAAATATGTATTTTCTTCACATTGTTGAGTTTTCACATAGAGGAATCTATATTAATCAACCACTTGCTCGCTAAACCCTAAGCCCATATTGTTTTCAAGCCCTGTTCCTGACTAATTTCTTCTAAGTAAAAGGTAGAGAGAACTCTAAATAATTTTGAATTTAAAACAATACACATCCTTTTAGTATATAATGGAAAATATATTCATCCTGGAAATCAAGATCTGATCATATTGCTGATATTAAGTTTAAACAAATCCTCTGATTTATACCTTTTACTTTTTTTCGTCACCTCAAATACTGTGAACCCTATGGGGCAATGCAGTAATAAGCTTTTTTTTTCCTTGAAGCTAGATAATCTCAAACATATATGACCCATGATAAATGGTAAAGCCTTTCCACTGCTCTTTGTACTGTTCTTACCTTTACTTGCCCAGTTATTATGCATGCCATTCATTTATGTAAAATGTCACTGTAGACACAGATTTTTTCCAAGATACTTAATAGTATGAAGACAACTGAATATATCCTGATATTTATTAAGCTTTATCTGTGGCACCATTTAATTTTCAACAGAAAGGCAATTTTGGCATAGAATCATTTGGCTTCCTAGCAAAGTGTATAAGGAAGGAATATAATGGACATAGGCTCCTTTTTACTTCACACTTGATTCTTAGGTAGGAATTCTCTTCATCATTTTTGGTGATTAGTGAGTGATAAATTAAAAACAGGAGCCTTTTGTAGTTCCCTTAGTGTATTTCCCAAAACCAACCTAAACCCTTTAATATGGAGAAAATCCTGTAATCAATCAAATCAATAAATATTGATGAGACACTATTGTGAGCAAAGCATTTGCTTGGCTCTATTCATGATTCAATGAATTCTAAATTTTGTTGCTGTTACTGTTGTTATTTTGCTGTGAATTACCTCCTTTACAATATGGTCTTTTATATAATAGTCAGCCTGTAATGATAATTTTGAACTGAGGAGATATAGAAATAAATTTAGAGTACAGTTAGAAATATGCTAATGAAACCACATTAAGTTTTTACAAACCTTAAGTTGACAGAAGAGGTGTTCAATAAAGAACCTGTTGTAGAATTTCCAGTCAAGATGGAGGAGTAGGTAAATGCTGTAGATGCCTCTTATTATGATCACATCAAAATTACAACTAAACTACAGAAAAACCTTCATTGAGAATTGCCTGAAGTCTAGCTGAACAGAAGTGCTACCTCTAAGGACATAGAAAGGAAACCACCTCGAGACTGGTAGGAGGGGCAGAAATGCAGAATGTGCTGTTCCCACACCAGGGGTGGCCATTAAAAATGGGAGGGATATCTTGGCTGCGAAAGTCACCCCTGGAGGAGCAAAGGGTCCCAGTCCCACACCAGGCTCCCCAGCCCAGCGTTCCAGTGCTGGGGAGAGAAGTCCCCATAACTTCTGGCTATGAAAACCAGTGGAGATTTTGGCTGAAGAGACAGAAGACAGCTAGAATCCTAGGTGCTCATCTTAAAGAGCCTACACACAGACTTACTTGCTGATGGACTCACTTGCTGTGAGCTCCAGTGCTGGGAACCAGTTTGAAAAGCACCAGGGACATATGGGGAGGAAATAATGTGTCTGGCTTTAGGATGAGTGCTGAACATGTAGCTTTCTCCCAGACAGAAGTGCTGACAGAAGCCATTGTTTCTTTGTTGAGATCTTCCAAAGTGCAGACATGTTGCTGCTATATCTGAGTATCTATTAATCTGGCTAGCACTGTTGGCCCTGTCCCACCCAAGTTGTGGGCATACCCAGCCACTCTCAGTGGCTTTTCCATACAAATAGCCTGTCTTGGCTCATGCTGCAGACTTTCCTAAAATGTCTCAAAGGTTCACAAGACCATAACAAGCAGCATCTGGCTTCAGCATGTCCCATACCTCTTGCTGAGCAGTCCCAAGCCCAGCACTAGCAGCATCCAGCTTCAGTTCATGTCTTGCCCTCTTGAGGCACCTCCAAGCCAAGTGCAGGGGGCAGCCATCTTCAGATTGCCTCGTGGCTCATTCCAGGTGGCCCTGGGCATGGCACAAGCTGCAGCTGGACATGGCCTGAGGCAGAGCTTCTCTCAAGAGGTCCTAGGGCTGGCACACTCAGTGGCCAGCTTTGGACAGAGCTGGATAATCAACCAGCCACCTCTGAGGACTTCCCACTCAAAGGGAGGTTTGCAAAGGCACCAGAGCCCTGTTAAAGTGAATCCGGCTCCATAGGGTCAGCCTCTGCATAACAGCTTCTCCACTGTAGTCACAGCCGGTCCACACAACCAATCAGCCTGAGGATCAATCCCTTCCTTGATGTGCAAACAGCAACCAAAGCTCAACTACAACAGGAGGGCATGCAAAACCCACACAGTCTACACAAGGGACACACCTGGAGCACCCAGCTCAGGTGACCAAGGAGACTGCACCGGTGGGCCCAACAGCACATCTACTACATAAGGCCACTCTACTAAGACCAGGAGACATAGCAGCCCTACCTAATACATAGAAACAAACACAGACAGCACTCAAAATGGGGAGACAAAGAAACATGTCCAAATAAAACAGCAGAGCAATGCTCCTGAGAAAGAACTAAACAAAATGGAGACAAGGAATCTACCAGATGCAGAGTTCAAAACACTGGTCAATGATATTAGGGAGAACTTCAACAGAGATAGGAAACATAAAACTGGAGATAGAAAACATAAAAAAGAACCAGTCAGAATAAAGAATACAATATCTTAAATGAAGAATACATTAGAGGGAAATCAGCACTAGATTAGATGAAGCAGAGGGTTGAATCATCAATTTAGAATGTAAGGTAGTAGAAAAATCTCAATGAGAACAGCAGAAAGAAAAAGAGTCCCCCCTTCCCCAAACGAAGATAGTTTAAGTGGCCTCTGGGACAAAATCAAGCAAAACAGCATTCCCATCATAGGGGTACCAAAAGGAGAAATGAGAGCAAGGAATTGAAAACATATTTAAAGAAAACTTTCCTAACCTGGTGGAGGAAATAGACATACAAGCCCAGGAAGTGCAGAGAGTCCCAAACAAGATGAACCCAAAGGGGCCCACACCTAGACACGTTATAATTAAAATGCCAAAGCTTAAAGCTAAAGAGAGAATCTTAAAAGCAGCAAGAGAAAAGCAGTTATAAATAGTTACCTACAAGAGAGCTCCCATAAAACTGTCCACTGATTTCTCAACAGAAACTTTGCAGGCCAGAAGGGATTGGCGTGAAATATTCCAAGTGATGAAAAGTAAGGACCTACAACCAAGAGTACTCTACCTAGCAAAGCTATCATTTAGAATTGAGGAACAGATAGAGAGCTTCTCCGGCAAGAAAAATCTAAAACAGTTCATCACCATTAAACCAATATGACAAAAAAATGTTACAGGGACTTCTTTAAGGTGAAACAACAATAACAATAAAAAAGATAAAAAACTATGAATAAAATGGCAGGAACTACATATCTATCAACAATTACTTTAAATGTAAGTGGATTAAAAGCTCCAGTCAAAAGATAGGGTGGCTGAATGGATAAGAAAACAAGACCCTTATATATGCTGCCTACAAGAGACTCATTCCAGATATAAAGACACACACAGACTGAAAGTAAAGGGGTGGAAAAAGGTATTTCATGAAAATGGAAACAAACAAAAGCTGGTAGCACTACTTATACTGTACAAAAGGACTTTAAAACAAGGACTATAACGAGATAAAGAAGGAGCCAGCAATCCCACTTCTGGGTATTTATCCAAAGAAACCAAAAATAAGTTCACTGCAGCATTATTTACAATGGCCAAGATGTGGAGATGGGGAGGCAGCCTGGGTGTCCGTTGATGGATGAACTCATAAAGAAGATGATACACACACACACACACACACACACAATGGAATATTGCTGTGTCACGGAAGGGAATGGATTCTTGTCATCAGCAGCATGGATGGACCTGGACCTGAAGGGTATTGTGCTGAGTAGACTGTGTCAGAAAGAGAAAGACAGATGCAATGTGATTTCTCTTATATGTAGAATCTAAAGAACAAAGTGAACAAACAGACAAAACAGAAACAAACTCATAGACACAGAGAACATTTTTATGGTTGCCACATGGGAGAGGGTTCTGGGGGTGGTGGATGAAAAAGGGGAAGGAATTAATAAGTACAAATTGGTTGTTACAAAGTAGTCAAGCATAGGGGTATAGCATAAGGAATCTAGTCAATAATATTGTAATAAATATATATGGTACCAGAAGGGTACTAAATTTATACGGGTGATAGATGGGAGGAGGATTGGGGGCAGGGTAAAAGGTGAAGAAATTAAGAAGTATAAATTGGTAGTTGCAAAATATTCATGAGGATGTAAAGTAAAGCATAGGGAATATAGTCAATAATATTTTAATAAGTATGTACAGTGCCAGATGGGTACTAGATGAGTCAGGGGGCGTCACTTTTTAAATTATATAAATGTCTAACCACTTGACCGTACTCCTGAAATTAATATGAACTAATATTGAATATCAACTATAGTTTAAAAATCAAAAAGGGGGAGGGAAATTGAAGGAGAATAAGAAGTCCAAATTTCTAGGTATAAAACCAATAAGTCATGGGAATGTAATGTACAGCATAGGGAATATAGTCAGTAATACTGTGATAGCATGGTATGGTGTCAGATGGTTGCTGGACTTATCACGATGATCACTTCTTTAGGTATATAAATGTTGAATAACTATTGTTACACCTGAAACTAATATATTATATGTTAGCTATATTTTAATAAAAATCTTTTTAAAAAAATTTAAAAGAAAGAACTTGTTGAATGAATATGGTCAAAATATTAAGTTTAAGGTCTATAAATTCAGGCAATTGTTTGCAAAGAACCAGTGATAATTTAAAGATTTTGGGAACCTAAACCTTTAATAACTTCCTGAGAATCTGGTGGTTAACTAATTAAATGTTGTGGGCTGGAAGATCTTACATCAAAAGAAAAGGGTGGAGATTGTTGTTTCATTCCCATTTATTTATTCGTTTATCAAATATTTGGCATCACTTTAGTGCCAGGCATTGTACTCTTGAAAAAAAAGAATGAAAATAAGCAGAGAACCTACTGTGCCATAATCTAATCAGAAATGATGAAAAAGTAAGATGAAAGAAAGAAATCTCAGCCTCCTGCAAACTTTTCCTTACTTTGTAATTCTTCCATATGGGAGGAAGGAAAACATGGTGCTGACAGGATGAAATCAAATTTACAGAATTATGTCAGGATTCAGTATCAAGCAAAGAAAAAAGAGATCAGGCAAAAGAAAGTTTTCTAGGTTGAAACTCTAGCTTGGCTTCCTGGAGAGAAGCACCTTGACACTTAGTTTTCCTGAGAAGGGAATAAATATTTGGAAAGAGCTTTCAACTTCAGGCTAAGTGAGTGAGATGAAATTTAAGGACATTCATTCAGAGCGACTGTGTAAGGAAATGTTGAGAAAATGCTGATAATAGTTAATAAACAGTAAGTCTTCATAGATAATTGTTTACTTTTAAATTTGCTCTCAGATTAATTTTAAATGTTAACTATGTTTAACATTCTGCAATTTTTTAAAAAGTTAATAATTTCGATAAAGTATTGTTTTCTTCAAAAGTATTTGAATACTCACATGGGCATATATATGTATACACATACACACACTCACAATACTGACAATTTCCACCACTTTGTGCTCTTCTGTTTGGAATGTACTGGACAGTGGAGAGGAGAAGGCCACAGGTTTTCTACTAGTGGATAAGTTACCAAAATTTAACATTAAAAGGATTGGAAATTAATTGGTATGAGTATGTAGCCTATACATGAAACCATACTGCTCAAGTATTCATTTGAGATGCACAGTGATATTTGCTATAAGTTCCAGTAGAACTTTTCATCAGTATTCTCTCTCCTTTTATAATCTAATTGATTTATAAAAAACCTAATATTGGTATCACTCTAAATAAATATGTATGTATAGTATAAGTATGATCTCTAATTAAATCTTAAGACATGAAATGGAATGTGCTTCACATTGTGTTTAGGTCACTCATTAATTTTATTAGAGGATAGCAGGACAGGAAAATAATCAGTACTTAAAAGTACTACCATTTTCAATAAATTACTATCACATATACATGAGTTGTCTTCTGCCTTATAGGTGCATTGGAAAATATAATCAGTGAGTTTTAAATGAGAATTGCTTATTTTTGCTTTCTGTTTTAAAATAGAATACAATTTAAGCAAGAATAGTTACTTTGAATCCGTTCTTTTTTGGTCAGATACTAAATTGATTTTTTGTTAGCATCATGCAGAGTTGCTGTGATGTAAAGTTCATGCAGTAGGGTAGGACTTGGGCAAAAGTTTGTGCTGGATCTCAGAGACAGTTGTGGGGCTTTGTATACACTTCTGGACAGGTCACGGGAGAACACCAAAATGATGTTTGAGGAAAATAATTCTGTCTGATGACTTTGGTATACACTGGAGATAGAGGGTGCTAAAGGCTGGGGCACCAAGTAAGAGAGAAAATTTTGGGGCTTTCAGCAAAATATATTTCCCCTCCCAGTCCTTTGCAACAAAAAGAGGAAAATGGGTTTCTTCTCACAGGCTGTCCTCCACTTCCATCTGAAAACAACAACAACAAATCAATGTGATATCGTATTTGACTAGCCGACATCCAGGGCAACCATACCTTTCCTTTCATTACAATTATGGTTGCTCTTCATGCAGTTAGGTAATCGTCATTCTTCTACTAGGGATTGCAGTGAATTTCATGGTAAATCTATATTGTCTTGAGGTGACTTTTACTGTGATAACAGTAATGAACTTTTTAATAAAAGATAGCAACATACAGATCCTCTATATTTTATCAGACAATTTACTTGCATTTTGACAATTAGTCTGTAAAGATGTTGCTTCTGTTTTTTTCAGAAAAGGAAATTAAATCTCAGAGAGGCTCAATGACTTCCTTGTGATCTCTTAATTGATAAGAGCCAGAGGCAGGATTTGAACTCCAAAGCATTTAACTTTTCATGCTTTGCTAATGCCTTTTGATTGTAACATTTCTTTTATAGGATACGTGTATGTAATACAAAATCATAGCCAAAGATCTAAAACCATAGTTTTTTCCTCCCTTTCGGAATCCACATTTCAAATGAATGATGTAGTATGTGAAGTTCTCTCCAACACTTGGGAGATGGCAGCGCTAATGAGGAAACATTTCTAAATTAGTGTGTCAAATGGGGATTCAACCAGTAGTAATTAGATGACCTTTGAGAAAATTACGATTGACTGTGAGAGGCAAATTTCTACCCTACTGCATAGAACAGTCTTCCAGTGAAAGAGGATTTCACTTTTAATCCTCAATAAAGAACAATAAACTATTACTATTCTAGAATATATGCTTGTTATTGAAAATAGTCTTTTTTTAATTATGGGAGAATAGCTGAATATCTTATAATGTGTTTTCTATTTTCTAGTGTCTATTTAGAACTTTAAATTATCACACACAGAAAAACATGATCTAAAGCCTTTAAGAATCTGGTTTATTAAATGAATTTGGAGAAATTCAGAATGTGAGAAGCACATATATTATATAATCATGGATCAAAGGATATAACAACTTACTCTCATATGTAGTCATTTAAAAACATTAAAGAGATACTGTACACATTTATGAATTAATATCTTTGGGGGGAAAATGTGCTGAATATGACTTTTAATAGGAAATTTTGAAGTTTTCCTAAGATTCAATACACGGGGTGGGGAGATGCCAAAAAAATGTACACAGGTGGACATTTTGTTCAACGTTGCTCAAGCAGTAATTCTCCATAATCAGAAGTGTCTGGACGCTGATGGTAACCACTTTGAGCACCTCTTGTAATTGCAGAAGTCAAACGTGACTTGTGTTCATCTTTTGTTATCGGTGTATTTTGAGTATTACAATTTTAATACAGTTTTCCTTTCTTAAAATATGTATACAATTTTTGGCATCATCTGTATATTAGTAGTTCAAGAATTATGATTATGAAATTCCTAATAAAAAGAATATTTTGCAAACAATGAGTAGAGGGTAGAAGAATGCCAACTACCAGAACTCTGATAAAAACTAGATTGAAAGGTATCTGGGGAGACTGGGACTAGGGATCTCTCTCCCAAGTATAAAGGAGTCAAGAAAGTTACCTCAAAAGTCTGAGGATTGACAGAGGGGTCTGGAGCCCATTTAGTTTATGTGGTTATGAGTTTGAAGAGCTTGTGTATCTGAATTGAAGTTCAGTATTTTTAGAAAGCTCTCACAGTTTATAAAAAGTAATAAAACATTTTATCTTTTTTTATCATCTTTATAGGGAAAAAACCCTCCATATGCTATCATGACATTTACCCTCTTTTGGATGACTTATTTTATTGGTTGATCATTATTCCTTAAGTTCAACCTAGGAAATAAAGCTGTCAAGATAGCATGTTTTATAAAACTGAAAAGTTATTCCAGATTCCCATGAATCAATAACATAAAGGAAATATGAGAAAATTATATTTTCATATTTCCTTGAAAAGAAGCAGTAGAAAATTTGTGTCTAGTAGCCATTCCTAGGATTTTGATTTCCCAAAGGGTTTTAATTTATGTAGATTTTATACTTTATAGTTTAGAAATGTGTAAAATATTTCATTCATTTAAAAATGGTAATAGTCAGTAATAATACCCAAGAAAATTACAAATATATATATGTGTATGCTTATAATTATTCATAATAGCCAAAAAAAAGTACAAACAACCCAGAAGTCTATCAGCTGATGAATGGATAAATAAAATGCAGTGTATCCATATGATGGAATATTATTTGGTCAAAAAAAGAATGAGGTGCTAAACATGCTACCATATGGATGAACCTTGAAAATATGCTAAGTAAAAGAAGCCAAACACAAAAGGTCACATATTATAATACCATTTATATGAAATGTCTAGAAAAGACAAATGCATAGAGACAGAAAGTAGATTAGTTACCAGCGAGTGGGAAGAGTGGTGAATAAGGAATGACTGTTAATGTATAAGAGTTTGTTTTGCAAGTGATAAAAATATTCTGGAATTAGTGATGATGGTTGCACAATTTTGTGAATATAAAAACCAATTAATTGTGTATTTTATAATGATGAATTTTATGGTATGTGAGTTATATCTCAATAAAAATAAAATAGATTTTAAAATATGTTACATAATTTTATGAGCAATAATTATATTTTCCAGATAAAATATTAATAACAGTTGCATTGCTTTACATTTTTTGCAAATATTTTTGATGTTTGCTTAATGAGAATAATTAGATTCTCATGTTTGCTTTTGCATTCCATCTATTGTAATGCATTATTTGGATTGAATTATGTAAGAAAATCTAGCCTTATATAGGTATGTTTGAAAAAGAAAGAGTGTTATAATAGATTATTCAGATAATCAGGCATTTTTCTCTAATATTTTATCAAAACTTGATATATGGTGATTCTTAAAGGTTAGTTACAGTGTAATCTCAAATCCCCAAGTGATGTTGGGTAGGCTGTAGTTATTCAAAGCAAGTCAGGACTGGGAAGCTCAAGATGGTTCACTCACATCGCTAACACTTGGAGCTGTCAACTGATGCTCAGCTGACCAGAATGCCTCAATTTTCCTCAGTATGGACTCTCCATGTGACTCAAGCTTCTCACAGCATGGTGGATGGATTTGAGAAGGAAGTATTTCTTGTCAAAAAGCAGAAGCGGTTGATCTTTTAACTCAGAAGTTAAAGTATTACTTTGCCTATATTCTGTTGGACAAAGTTGCAGGGTAGGCCCAGATTGAAGGGCAGGAGAAATAAACTCCACTTCTTGATGGGAAGAGTGGCAAAGAATTTGCAGCTAGCTGTTCTCCACTATATGATCTTTACTGATATCTTGAATACCATGGCTTGTGGGAGCTTGGTCTATACTGTGATTATATATTGTTGGTTATATTGTTGCAACTTTTACTTTGCAAATTAACAGCGTCTTAATTGGATACTTTCATTTGAAATCTTTAAACTATATTATCAAAAATATGTTTATAATATATATTTAATACAATGAAAATAGAGTGCTTTATGGCTTTTTATTATATGCCCATCCCTCCTGTTTTTTAATTTGTGACATTATTCTTCAGTTTTGTTGTTGATATTCAGTTACTTAAGAACAATTTCTTTCAGCGTGATATAAAAAGTATAATACAAATATAATATTAATTCTGCTCTAGTATCAGTCTGCTATCTCTAAATCATATGTCTTTATTTCCTTTCAATGTTTATTCTGTAAGAGTGCCCTAGTTTTGCCCTTAATGGTTATCTATCAGCAGTACTTATAAGAACGTGCACCAGAGATTAATTCAAGTAGTTACTTAATTAGAATCTCCTTTGGGAGAAATGAAGTCCACAAAACAGTAAATAAAAATGTTTGTTAATGTTGACACACAAAAAAAGTGAGCAAAAACAATTTTTTTAAAACTGGCTACAATTTTCAAAATGCTTTTCACATGTCCTGAAGTCAAAGGGCTGATGAAATGCCTTTCAAATTTTCTTTAGTTTCTCCAGGAATGGTAATATTTTATGCAGGCCCAGGTTAGAAATGCTTGCTTGTTATTAAGCATTTATGTAATTTGGGAATTTTGATAGTTATATCAAAGCATGCTAAAAGCATCTTTCTTTTAGGTGCCCTTAGAAGTTGCTTCTGGAAATCTGCTTTGAAATTGCTTTCTGAAAGCCTTATTCATGCTGTATAGAAAATTAAGCTTTTTCTCCATTTCAGAATGGCAAAGTGTCCGTAGGTTATTAGTAGGGTGTTAGGTTGGACATGCCTGCTGTTACTGATCATGGGCAAGTAATGCACTGTGCTTTCTTACAAGAGCAGTACCAAGGGAACTAAAGCTTGATTGACAGCTCAGCATACTGAAAATCTTAACGTTAAATTTGTTTCAAAATATTTGATAGAAAGTCATTATAAAACTTGGAACCTAGTGTACAAAATTTCTGTCAGCTCTTAAGTATTGGCAGTACCAAAGAATAATTGGTCACCATTACCATTTGAAACAGCAAATTACCTTATGGTAGTATAATAGGTGTACCTTAGAATCCTCTGGTTATTTAAGTCACATCTGAAAACCCAGGATATGCATTTTAAGTATTTTTGAGAGGAATATGTAGAATTATGAGGCATCATTTCAGCTAAATTTTTATTGGCAACTGAACTCTCATTAAGATGAGTTTCCAGATTAAATTTGAGCTAGGGTGTAGTTACCACACCCTTTGTACCTTATTGCCTATAAAGAGGAACAGCCCTTGTGATTCACAGACTGTTCTAAATTGCGTAATACTTTCTAAATGCCTGTAGCAATCCAAGTGCATTTCTAAAATGCTGTGAATGCTCCGTATTTCCTTTGGTTCTATTTTAGCTTTGCTGGTTGGTTTCTTTGATCAGTTTTCTTTGCTGATTTTGGAGAGTTCACATTTCAGTGAAGAAACTGAGTTTCCTTGTATATAAACAACCTTAATGCTTTCATGGTGGAATTTGGAAAGGTCACATACTAGAAGAGAGGCTAGATTCCTCATTTTGACTTGCTATATGTTATTCTGCCCTGCCTTAGTGCCCTCCCCCATCCCAATGCCTAAATTACCTTTTACCTACTTCTTGCCATTTTTCAGTCCTCAGCTCAAGTTCCATGATTGTAGTTTTTAAAGTCAAACCACTTTAGCCTTTATTTGTCTCTCCCTTCTTTGCATTCCTAGTGGTTAGGTTTAATAGCACACATTTGAGTAAATTACCTCTTCTCTAATCATTTCATTATCTTATCTACTCACTCATTCATTCATTGTCTTATCCAGTAAACATTTGTCATGCTTTTTCAATGTAATTTGCAAGACACTTTTCTTGTTCCTATAGTGGAATAAAGTTGATTCAATCTTTACCCTCCAAATGAAGCACATAAGAATAAATAGTCATAATATAAGGTGGTGTGTGTGAAATGGTGCTACTGGAATTTATTTTGATTATTTCCCCATATAAATTATCTTCCATAAGAGAGAACAATTTTAGTGTGGTGACCAGGATGAAGAGATCATGGAAAACAGATATTTAACTGGACATTAAAAGATGGATGAGTAAGATTTTGCAAAGTGAAAAAGATGGTATGGGATGTCATTCCTGCTAGAAGGAACTAAGTTACAAAACACAAGAGTGAAGAAGAATAGATTGAGTTTACAGGATTTCAGATCATATCTAGTTCAGTGTAAGTATTAAGGAGTAATAAAAAAATTATTTTACTAAAAACATGTCAGTATCTCCAGTCTAGAAATCTGCCTTGACTTCTTCTGTAGTGTAAGTCTTAAATGTATATCCTGATTTCACTTTGGATATAGATATATTAACATTAATCTCCACCTGGGTCACTACTCTGTTGCATAAAAAAATCATTCACAATATTTCAAAGACAATTTTACAATGAACTGTATTATATGTTTATGGATTGATTGTAAAAATGGTAAAAAAAAAAAAGGTAAATTCCTAGAAGTCATCAAAAATAAATGTATCAAAATTAATGTGTCATTTGGAACTTTATAGTAACCAAAGAAACCCACACTCTCTCTACTGTAATATGGACACACCATTTCCTTTGGGGGAAAAAAATGTATCAAAAAGGAGCCCTATTCAGTTAACTTTTGAGTTAATGTGTCCTCAGTTTCTCATAGTTCACTCCATTAGGAAGATATTTTATTTGATCATGAGCATACCTCTTTAGTGGAAAATGAAAAACAAAACTAAATCTAGAGGAAGAAAACTTGAGGACTTTTCTCTCTCCCTTTCTCTCGCTTTGTCAATCCCATGTTCACAGGAGGTAATACCATGGCTTCTGATTATGTATAACATTGACCTACCATTGGTAGGATGCTTACAAGTGCAATGATTGTTTCTGTTGAGAACACCAGCAATTATATTATCTCGTTCATACCCATCCTCCGTAATGACCAGTGATACTTGTTACGAAGTTTGGTGGTTCCTATGGTCTTGCCTCATAGTCATGTATCTTTTTGTACAAAGCTGACTCCATCATGGGAAGGGACTTCAGGATAGTGACTTTGTCATTATCCTGGCCTGATGTCAGAAGTAGAGAGAATTTCTGCAGCAAAAGAAAGTGAAACATAATTCTGTAGAAATAGAATTTTCTACACAGAAACAATGTTAAAATGTTTTTCTTGTGCTTTCATTACCATTGTGGGGGTGAACACATCATGTTTATAGAACAGGAGTATGAACCATATAGGAGAAAAAAACTCTAATAAGTTCCAATAATTTAAAAATCACTGTTAATATTATAGTAGTTAAAATTTGCATAATTATTCTATCTTCTATCAATGCCACACACTTCTGAGATAAGTCTTTCTTTTCTATTTTTAGCATCTCTGTACTTTAGTTTGTCATTCATTTGTCAAGTAGTTCTTACTCCACATAAAATGTGCTATTTTACATAAATTTTTCTATGAAAATAAACATAAGCAAAAACTATAATAGTTCTTGGTATAATAGCGATTCTCTTCCTATTCCCTCTACGATTCTTGAATTGCTATAAGGCAAAAAGCAAAATCCATTATTAAAATGTTCCCCATGCCAGGTTTTTATTACTAATATGTTGTTTATTTTTAATCATCTTTTGAATTATTGATTATTTTATGGTGTCTCATAACAGCAATTTCTATTTGTTTTATATACTTCATAGAGTAGATTTCATTTTCTGCCTCACTCCATTGTATGTAATGGCTTAGCTTTGAAATCTTTGCTTGATTTAGAGGACGTTAATTTGCTTTAACATATTACCATCTAAAGTATAATAGCTCAGGTTTGTATGGTCTTATAAAAACTTTATCTTGATATGCTCTAAAAGGTTCTTTATTTTGTCGTTCTCTCTTTTTTCTAATTTTTAAAATTCTTCCTGGTATACTTGTCACGTATCAGGATATTAAGCAGATGCTCAGACTGACTCAGCTACATAATATCAGAATACTGAAATTCAGGTTTCAAAGCAATTGATAACTTACATTCCCACATTATTCTTCTAATATTTCACTCCTACTCCATGACATTTTTACCTAAGTCTTCCAGCAGCTGTTTTGCTACTTAACCTCTAGTTAATTGTTTCTTTTCTCCTCAGCCTGACTCCACAGAATGATGGATCTATTTTCTGTAGACTTGCTTGCAATTCTTAACTGAACCCCTAGAGTACTGTGTCCTATTTTATCCTTTTCAATTCTTCCCCAATGAGGCATGACCAAGAGATTGTTCTATCCTTGAGAGGCAAGTTCTTGGAATGGAGTGGCAGATGGAGATACAAGAATCACCAGTGCAGCGCTAATGGAAATTCAATTCCAATTAGATTTTAAAGTTGGTTGCTTCCAAAAAGTCTAGAAGTAATATGAATAGAATTGTTTGCCCGGTTGGGATTTTATTCCTTGCCACTAAGCTGCTAGGAAAGGTGATGATGATATTGGAGGAATTCAGGTTTAGGAAATGATGATGATTATATGATGATGGTGATAACGATGATCATTGCAAACATTTATTAAACTCTTATTATATAATTCACTGTCCATGTATTACTTTTATATTACTGCATAATAAATCACCACAAACTCAGTGGCTTAATGCAACACACATTTATTGTCTTTGTTTTTGTGCATCAGGAGTCTGGGCACAGCTTAGCTGAGTCTTCTGCTTAGGGTCTCAAGGCTGCAGTGAAGGTTTCAGTCAGGGCTAGATTCTCCTCTAGAGGTTCAATTTGGAAAGGATCTCCTTCCTCACTCTTGTGGTTGTTGGACTGAGCACTTCAGTTTTTCCTGGCTGTTGGCCAGAGGCTGGCTACCCTTAGTTCCTAGAGGTCACCCTCAGTTTCTTGCCATGTGGTATTTCTTAATATGGCCTCTTATTTCCTCACAGCCATTCCAGGAAGAGAGAAAAACTCCTGCAAGACAAACGCTCAATCTTATGTTGCCTAATCATGTATATTAATCATTTATAGCTCATCATCTTTTCCATATTCTATTGCTTAGAAACAAGTTACGGGTCCCGCCCATATTCAAGAGGAGGGCATTACACAAAGATATGAATGTGAGGTGGTAGGAGGCATGGGAGTCACCCTGGGAGTCCATACACCACAGGCAGAGGTTGCAGTTTGTTCCCCAGTGTCAATCCTTTCTTTTTCCTCCTAAGAAATAGCTAGTACCTCATTGTTAAGTAGCTCTCTGGTCACCTGGAGTAAAGCCCTCATTCACTAGATTCCCTTGCAGTTAGGTATGGCCAAGTAACTAACATATGGCAGAGCAGCCAGATAAAAGAATCTAGAACTCTGGGGATTTTGTGAAATCACCCTATCAGCCTTTAAGATTCTCTACTCATGACTTCTTTAATTTGAGGGGAAAATAAACTTTTATTTTGTTTAAGCCATTCTTATTTTTGGCTGTCTCTTGCAGATGAACTTAATTTTAAATGATATTCTTTTCTATCATCTGTTCTCCTCTTTACTCTTCCCAACAGTCCTTCATTTCCATTTTGTGGTATATATATATATTTTTTTTTTTCAAGGAACTCTAAATCACCCCTACATTCAAGTTAGGTCAATCAGAGCATTCTGCCTCCTGCTCATAGGGGTGGAAGTCTGACCTATGCCACGTAATCACAGTAAATCTCAAAACTTTTACTGAGAAATTATAGCAATACCTGTATGTAGCAATAATTCTGACTAACCATATTTTTTATTCCAGTCCCAGAGTCTATCCTAAGGAGAAACAGAATTTACCTGACTCTTGAGCCTATTGCTTGCCAGAGATGGCTCATGGACTGTATAAACAAACCAAACTACTGCATAATAATGGCTGATATTTAGGGAATAGTCTGAAGGAAGTTTCCACACCAGTCTCGAGGTTAGAAATAGCATAGAAAGGAGGACTCTGAGAGAATTTCTCTGTCTCCCTAACTACAACAGGATTACTCATGATAACTCAGGTAGAATTGGGGGATCCCTATTTAGTATGGGTCTCGGAAACACTCACATGAGTGGTAAAAATGGATATTCCTGCACTTGTGGAATAAAGATCACAATATATTGGAATGCAAAAGTGATTTGTGTTTCCTAAATTGTGTATTATTCTCCCCATCTATAGTCTTTATTTGGGGGCAAAGCATGTTTGAATTTATTATTGGACTTTTAAAAATTACCAGACTAACTGTTACTCACTGTTGTAAATTGATCAATACAAAGGTGTGGCCTCATGTTTTTCTCTCAGGAAGTCTTCTGCCCTTCCATGCCTTTTACTTACTTTTTTTAGCTTTACATTGATAAAATATTCATTAAAAACAAACAAATAAAAAATAACTAAAAAACATGATTCAGTACTTCTCGTATTGTGTATTTCAGTGATCGCAAGGTTTTAAAATGCTTTTGGCCTAAACAAAGAATTTTTGTTTTTAAATCCAAAGTAGATACAATTGCCCAGAACTCTGGAGACAGAATGGAAGTAAGGATTCATCAGCCTTTCCCCAGTAGGAACTTACAGCTAAGTTAAGGGGTGAAAGGCTTAAATAAGTGACTAAGAAAGTGCTAATCATGTGCTTATACCACAATTGTATATGAGTATAGATAAACAGAGAAGACAACTATTTAGAATGGCTCAAGAAGTTTCTGAAAAGGGTGATGTGACGTAAGGTGGGCCCTAGAGTAGGCCAGGGAGAACAGAGACAATTGGGGCTTCCCTGAGAATTCTTGACATGAAACAGAGGAACTGTCCCCAGACCTGGCTGAGCATCCATTAGTCCCACCTAAGATCTAATGGGACAGAATCTCAAGAGTGAGGACAGCGTAGCTGTATTTTTAACTAGCTCTTTAGATAATTCTTTCTGAAAACTGGCATTTAGGAGTTTCTGAAGCAGAAGGTGTGCCTTGTTATTATCACAGCTGCTTGAAAATTAATTTGGGAATGCAATTTATGATTCCAGAACTTTCAAAAAATCAAATAAAAGGTTATATCCATGTTTTGTGTATTATATGCCTTATAATTTTGCAAATTTGATAGGAATTAATATTTTCACCATTAAAAAAAAGGGAAAATATAGGATCATATAGTGAAATCAACATGTTGAAACTCTTGAAGGGCAGAAGGTAATAACACAGCTGACCTGCCACCTATCCCTCCACACCCATTCATACCCTGCCAACTTTCCACATGAGTACTGAATAAGTACTGCATTGTTTCTGCAGTAAGATCACATACCATTGAATATCCTGAATAAAATCTGCCTCTCACATTTTGGGGGGTGTACTTTAATGCTTGTCTAAGCATTATTTTATTTATTTTCTCCTTACCTATTGTCTTACATGTCTTAAGTTGGTTTCCCTAGAATATGAGATAGGAATTTTTATGCAAATTATTTATTGAAATAGTGCTCTCAAGAGAATCCTGTAAGAGAGTGAGGGAAGTAGGATAGGACAGGGTGAAAAGCTAGGTTAAGATGTACTTTTGCCTAAAGACTAGTCTTGGTATGATCTGACCCTATTGGGAGCTCCGGAGCACGAATAGCATCTCAGAACTCTTCCAGCTGAAGCAAAGGGACTCATGTCTTGTTTTCCTCTCTTTCACCATCCATTCAGTGCCTAAGCTATTCTTGAAGGGAGGGCATAACTGCCAGAGAGACAACTCCCAGAGGCGAAGGACATTTCTCAGGAGAAGGGTGATTTTATTACTAGCCAATACTCACAGTAGCTGAGAAAAGGATACACTACAGATAAAGTGCAGTAATTTTTAACTTGGGCAGTTTTGTCCCTGAGAGACATTTGGTGATATCAGGAGATAATTTTGATTGTCATGACTTGGGGAGGGGTGGTAATGGTGTTCCTACTGGCATGTAGTGGGCAGAGACCAGGGATGCTTCTAAACATCCTACAATGCACAAGACAGCCCCTCTACAACAAAGAATTATCCAGTTCAAAATGTCAACAGTGCCAGGCTTGAGAAACTCTGCATAAAGGGAATCTTAGCAGGGCATCAACAGTGACTCACCTTCTTTTTCATATATGCACTAGGCTGCATTTGTAAACTGTAATAACAGCAAGAGACATTCTTGCTTGGACCATATCAGGTAAAAAAAATCCAATCCCTTATCCATCCATCCATCCATCCATCCATCCATCCATCCTTCCACCCACCCACCCACCCATCCATCCATCCATCCATCCATCCATCCATCCATCCATCCATCCATTTATCCATGCATGCATTTACTAAGCAGGTTGATTCATTAAGCAATTATTGAACTCTTACTACTATGCTTCCTGGAAAATAAGACCAGGTCTTATATTAATTTTTGCTCCAAAAGAGGCATTAGGGCTTATGTTCAGGGGATGCCATCCTGGAAAAATCATGCTCGGACTTGTTTTCCGGTTAGGTCTTATTTTCAGGGAAACACGGTATGTGCCAGGCACTAGACTCGTCAGTGGGATGTAGGGATAGGTACAACAAGGCCTCTGCTCTCAGGAAGCTCAGAAAATTAAGAAATGGGAGAGCAAACAGCCTAGTGGATTTGCCAAATGTAAAAGATAGAATACACATTAACACAGGTTGACTGTATTAACCAAAACATAAGTATTTCAATCATTTATCCAACATATATTATTTATTATTGACTACCTATTATATACCAGGTGCTATTCTAGGCATTGGAGATATAGCAGTGAACAATAGTTGTATAATCCAGTCATCAAGGTGTGTAGTCCAGTGGGGAGAATAGCTAATAGACATTCAGATAAATTAATACATAAATAAAATTTTAGATAGAGATAAGTGCTATGAAGAACACAGAAGAAAAGAGTTGGAGAGAGAGAGTTAGAATAGGAATAGTGGGCTCCATATTTCAGTAAGGGTGATCGGAGAAAGCCCCTTTGAAGAGATGATAGTTCAGGTGAGACCTTAATGAGAAGGAGTCAGCCATGTGAAATTCCAGGAGAAGCAGAAGGTCTATTTCAGGAAGAGGAAGATGCTTGGTCTCATTGAGGAACCAAAAGACCAGTGTAGCTGCATCCTAGTTCATAAATAGGGCAGTGGTAAAGGATGAGTTCAGAGAGGTGAGCAGGGGCCAGATGATGGAGGGCCCACTAGACCACTGAAAGAGTTTGGATTCTAATCCAATTACAATGGGAAGCCATTGGAGGTTTTTGAAACAGCATGGTGACATGATCTGAATTATTGTATATTTTGAGATGATCATTTTGGCATATGTGTGATGGTCCAGCAAGGAGATCCTGCATCAATCCAGGAAGGACATTGGGTGCCTGCCTCCAATATCTTCCCACTTGTTTTTACCCCCTTCAGAAGTGCAATATAGAGTATCTTTCCTATCATATACTCTCACTTTAGTGGGTAAAATATCTGCCATTAGAAGAGTGTGGAAATACTGTAATATATTTAATATGTCACTTTTTTTAACAGCATTGTGCTATTTCTGAATAGGTGAATAGATATTAAGTTTGAGTTCTAAAGAGCAGTTAAGCATTCATTATGCTGTGTCCCAAATGTGAACACATCGATAGAAAGACGAAGCCTTTCGGATTAGTGAATTAAAACATTAGCTACTTAAAATTTATTTTGTATAGCTTCCCAACCAAACCAAATCACTTTCAATTTTTTAAATGTATATAGTTCTTTACTTTGAAAGATAGGGCAACATAGGATGAACAATCAATCAGTGAATAATTTCTTTCGTGTGTGTGTGTGTGTGTGTGTGTGTGTGTGTGTGTGTGTGTTGTAGCACAGTCTGGAGGATTGAATTTCTCATAGGACATAAATAAAAGGACTGCTAGGTGAATGGTTTCTAGAATGATTTTTTCAGAACAGCTTGAAACCCAGCGTTTACAACCTAATTAGAATCTTCTCACAGACCTTTAGTAAGCAGTAAGCATCAGTGTAGGCTTGACTTGAGTTTGAATGATGCTCTTTGTTTATTCTGGTGTTCACGGAGAGCAGCATGTAAAATGCATTATTTTATGTGTTAGTAGTAATAAAATTTTTAATACATTAATAGGGAGCTTGACAGAAGCCCAGAGGAGTTTGCATATTTTATGGAGATATTTTGTAGTCAAGTAGTTTATTTAAAAAGTAGCTAATGCACTATATATATATATATATATATATATATATATATATATATATATATACATATATATATATGTGCATATATATATATGCATATATATATATGCATATATATATATATATGCACATATATATATGCATATGTATGTATGCATATCTATATGTATATATGCAGCCAGCATAATTCCACTATTGAAGAGTGGGCATTGAGATGCTCTTTTGATATAGTCTCCGCTTTTGAGACATATTTTCAAGGCTTATACATTATAAAATTGGCAAAGATGGAGCTTGCTTAAGTTGATTTTTTTTTTAAATGAAGTGTATATTTAGCAGGAATTATAATTGCTCTAAATGTCCATGTATAAATGAAAATGAATAAGCAAGTTTTCTTTTTTTTAGTATAACCCTGGCAATTTTATTAATGTGTCACCTAATTATAAACCCAGTAGAAGCAGTTTCTAACATATAATTACTTTATAGTGCAATTATATGATTTATATAAGATTTATGTAAATGCATGATCTGACAGAACTATCTTTGGTGCGAGAAATAAGTATTGTGTAGTGGTTTCTACTCATGTCACATTGCAGCAGTTCACTAGTCATTATTCTACAGAGCTTCCTAAATTCCTGGTATCTTCGTGAGTATGCAGGTATGATTGAGTATATCTGTGTGATTACCTTTATTATCTATGTGCATTCCACTTTTGTAGACCTAATTTACAAATAGGGCAAATATAATGGCCCTCATTTTTTAAATAAAATCCTGAAGCTGGACAGCAGGAAAAAGTAACATCCTGAAAACCCTTTCACTAAGTGGTCAAGAAGCAACTTAAGATTTGTATATCAATTATTGCTTTTCCAAGTCAGGTGACATCAAATGTCCTTTAAAATGGTCATAATTGCCCTACAATTATCTAGATGTATTTTGCCAGCGCTGTAACTTGAATGGACTTTTTGAATGTATGTTTCTTCCACAGACATGCTACTGGATGAATAAAGTTTTATTGCACATGTTACTGTTTCCTACATCATTAGTCTCCAGTACTCAGGAATTTAAACATTCATTAGGTATGCTGGTCCCAGGTCAGACAGAATTTTGAGGTACTGTTATTGACCTGTCTGTTACTCTGACTGATGGTACTTGTACAACAATAGAATAGTTTCATAATGTATCCTGATTTAATCTAATGGAATCATCTGCCTATATAGATATCTAGTTAGATGGACATGGAAATACACATGGATTAGCTGGGACCATGTTCATCAATCTGATTCATAGTTACAGTAACAGCACTTTCTAGAACTATTTTGCAGTCTTGCTTATAGACTATGACTCAAGTTTGAATAAATTCTCATACTTATGTTATAAATAATACCTAGGGTACAACCATCCACCTTGGAAAAATTTAGTATCATCTACTAAAATTGAAGATATGTGTATCTGGAGACTCAGCGATACTATTCCCAGATGTATACCAACATATTTATGTATGCTTCTGTACACTTAGAGACATGTTTGAGAAGTTCATAGCTGCATTATTCACAATACCTCAAAACTCATGACAACCTATATGCCCATTAACCATAAAATGGATGAGTATATTTTGCATAATGTAGCAGTACATGGTGGTAAAAATGAAGAAATTACATGTATACATAATATACTGAATCACACAAATGTAATCTTTGCATGAAAGAAACCAGACATAAAGGAATACATAGTGGATGATTCCATTTAAACAAAGTATGAAAACAGGCAAAACTAAAGTATAGTATGAAGAGATGCAAACATAGGTAAACTATTAAGCAAAGCAAGGAAATGATAACCATAAGAGTAAGGATAGGAATTACTTTAGTTGAGAGTTGTGATTATGAAGAGGCAAGTGCAGGATATCCAGGAGTGATTACAGTATTCTTTTTCTTCCCTTGGATGATGCTATAAAAATACTCACTTTAATTTATTAAGCTACTCAGTTACGTTTTATGTACAAATATGTGATTTGTATTTCACAAATAAAACTTGAAGAAAAAACCTGAATGTAAGTAACTACTTAACTCTGGGACTGTTCTTAGTATTAATATTTGTAAAGAACCTTTCAGAATAGGAAGGGTGATGTCATTTGTAGAAACCTCTGAACAAAAAGTGGAAAAATATAACCCAAGATTTAATTTCTTACACAATCAGAGATTTGCTTTTGATAGTGTATTTCCCCGAAAGTAAGACCTAGCCAGACGATCAGCTCTAATGCGTCTTTTGGAGCAAAAATTAATACAAGACCCAGTATTGTATTATATTATATTATTATTATACTATATTATATTTTTTCCGGTCTTATAGTAAAATAAGACCAGTTTTATATATTATGTTATATTATATTATATTATACCCGGTCTTATAGTAAAATAAGCCCGGGTCTTATATTAATTTTTGCTCCAAAAGATGCATTAGAGCTGATTGTCCAGCTAGGTCTTATTTTTGGCAAAACATGGTATATACAGAGAGGTGTTGATTAATTATGACTCTCATATTATCAGTCCTAAATTTCATATTCTGTCTGTATTGGACTCCTGAATTTACCTAAAAAACCTCAAAAGAATAAGGATGTAGTATCATAAACAAATCCCAACATAGGATTATAATATCAGACACAGGTGCAATGTAACTTATCTGAATCATGCCTTGGAGCTGCCAGTGCAGCTTTTCTCCCCACCCCCACACATAGATGTTTACCTGTATTTAAGTTTTCCCAAATCATAAAGATGAGATTATTGGTAGTTTGAGTGAGACTAATCCACAGCTCTTATTAGGGAGAAATTGATTTTACTTAGAACTAAAACATACGTTTACTAATGACAGCTAACTTTTGTTATAACGTCTTTATTTGAGAACATTCTGTTAAATGTGCATACATGAATTATCTCTTATGAATCTCACAACTACCCTCTGAGGTCACATACTAATATTATTCCCATTTTGGAGATGAGGAAACTGAAACTCAGAATGGGGACTTGAAAATACGTAGGTCTAAGTCCAAAGTCCATGCTCTTTACTGCTAGCTTGTATACCTCATAGTGGATTCATTTAGTTTAAAGCTGTAAAAGAAATCCAACACTTTGTTAATGAGACATTTATTTCGAATGGAAACTTTAAGGAGTTGACAGGCTTTTTATTCCTGCTCCACTGATGTTCTTTATATATCTTTGAGGCTTTCTTGACCAAATTCTTATGTTTTCAAGTAGAATTCAAAAACAAAGATGGTCAAACCACCTAACTCAAGCACTGGTTCAGAGTTAGACTCCATTTATGGACTAACGTCTGAGATTCTGCTGAGCTAGTCTCAGAGCCACTCCTATGTTTTCCATATCCAATTACTGTCTTATCTACAACCAGCCATTAAATAAAAAACCTTGGGTGTAATGCAGGGGTAATGGGGCAGGTAGAAGAAGTAGGTAAAGGTTTGTAGTGAGCCACCATGCTGCACAATGCTTTGGTTTGAAAAATGTATCCATTGTTAGGGTGTCTAATTTTGTCTAAAGGAAAGAGATGATTATAAGGAAGAACCCTGGCAATGTTCTTAATAGCTAAGATTTACTGAGCACTTAATGTGTTTCAGGCAGTGTTATAAAGACTTTTTACATATTAACTCATTTGGTCCTCAGTACAATCCTATGATGTATATATTATTGTCCCCATTTACAGAGGGGAAGTGGAGAGCACAAAAAAATTACCTAATGTGTCTAAGATCACACACTTGTAAGTGGTAGAAAAGCAGTTATAATTTTTTTTTGGCTTATAGTCTATAAAGCAATAAACCTCATAGTATAGGTTTAAAAGACTGCCAAGCATTTGTGAACTTTTATTTCCGCCGAACCCCTGAGTGAGTAAAGGTCAACTACCAAAAAAATGTCCTTTTGGATTTTCCTAAAGCAACAACACTATGAAATGAATAGTGACCAATTGTATTGGTCCCTTGTCATTCCTTGCTCAAAAAACGACCTTATGTCTATCTATTGACTCCTACTTCTCTTTTAAAAGTGGGCTATTTTTATTCTACCAAACATTTAAATTGGAGAAGTTATATTGTCTTTCCCTTGATATATATACATACACACACACGCACACACACACAGAGGGTGCCAAAAAAATGTATACACATTTTAAGAAAGGAAAAAACTGTATTAAAATTACGCTGATGGTAACCACTTTGAGCACTTCTTGTAATTGCAGAAGTCAAACGTGACTTGTATTCAAGTCACATTTTTTTTTCTTATCGGTATATATTGAGTATTACAATTTTAACACACACACACACACACACACACACAGAGGGTGCCATATATATATATATATATATATATATATATATATATACCATATAACTAAGGAATTTTGGGATTATTGACCTGTTTTCCTCTTTTGAAATAGGCATGAAGTTTATTTAAATGTATATAATATGGGTTTCTGGAAATCAAATCATATATATTTAGATAATGTGAATTTTATTTTAATTCAGATTTTCTGTGGGTAACATGAAATCTGTGAGTTCTTTGACTTCTTCTCTTTAAATTAAATCTTTTTCTTGTAACAATATAGAAAATTAGATTTTTTTACCTTAATTTCTTTGGATAGCTAGAAGAACTATGTATGGAAATTATATTAGTTTTCTATTGTGGTGTAATTACCCCAAGCTTAGTGGCTTAAAACAACATATATTTATTATCTCAAATTTCTGTAGAACAGACGTAAGTCTAGAAAGCTTGACTGTCTCTGTTCAGAGTCTTAGAAGGTTGAATTGGTGTCATCCTGCTGGGCTCTTACCTGGAGAATTGGGGAAAATATGCTTCCAGGACCATTTAGATTGCTGGCAGAATTCAGTCCCTTGCAGTTGTTGGACTGAAGTCCCGGTTTTCTACTGGCTGTCAGCAGGGAGCCACTCTCAGTTCTTTGTGGTCCTCTCCATTTTCAAACCAGGAATGACACATTAGCATATTAGCATATTAGACTCTTCTCTGGCTTGGACGCTTTCTGGCTTCACTTCTACCGATACATACAAGGGTGAGAGGCAATGGAGACCATTAGAATTCTGCCTACCACAGCAGAGTGTTTATGTTTTGGTATTTTCTTGAGATTTGATATTGGCAAAGCACCTGAAATAGGCAACTTGCTTTACCTGAGCATTTTAATGTCCTTACACCTATTGATTTCTTAAAAGGAATAATTTAATTTTTTTTTAATTTTAATTCTGTTTACATATATTAGAAGTTGGGACATGGAGAGCATCTTAAAATTGGTAAAATGTATTTATTCTTCTGCATTCACTGAAATATTGTTAAACATTCAGTAAAGGAGGTAGTAAGTAACTTAACTCTAATTCCAAAGTCCTTTTTTCTGATATGTCAGTGGAGACGTGGAACCATTTACTGTGGCTTTTATTTATGGTAAAGACAGCACATGTTGATAGTGAATTGAACTTCAGAGAGAACTTCACAGAGAACTTGATTGAGAGTAACTTAGCTTTGCTATGGGATATTTTTGCAATGAAACCTATCTATTTTCATGCCTACGTCAAATCATATCCCACCTGCCATTTCCTGTTGGAAGTGCCCAAGGCTTCAGGAAACAAGCAAGGATGGAAGGGATCACTAGATCTTTTCCTCTGCCTGACTCTGGCTATATAGAGACCTTGCAAGCTTCCACTGTATCCCAGAGCTTGCTTTCCTGAGGTGGAATGGTCACATCCACAGTGGTCACATTCCTTATATTCTCTGTGAAGAGCCACAGTAGTGTCAATGTCCAGGAGAGAAGAGAAGTCATCCTCAAGGTGAAAGACATCACACCCGTCTTCGCTCTATTTGGCTTTCATTCAATGAAGAGGCAGATTGTGAACAGGATGCGTGTATTTCCTGATCACTGAGTTTCCCCTCTTGCTGACTGTACCATTTGAGAAGTCTCTCAGCTGATCCCTGTTTCCTATGTCATAGCTGCTTAATATGCATCAAATTTGTTTCTTTTTAAAAGTTTATAGTCTTTTAGGTTGGTGTAGTTCCAAATATTTTTAATGAATCAAGCCTCCCTGAAACCCCTCCCTACTCCCTTTCCCCACCCATAGCCCCCAGTACATTTAAAGATATATTAGTCAGAACACAATTTCCCATTAGAAACATACAGGGGCTTATTCATAAACTGCATTGCGAGTCTTCTAATGAAGGATAGGGGCCAGCTATGTCATGGTCCCTTCTATGATTCTTTTGTGTGAATCCAGCATCTACATCGGTGCCCCTTGAAATACCGTGACCTCTTAGCTTTATAACTCCAGTCTTTTATCATTTACCAGAATGACTACATTTTCAGTCTCTTCATTATTCTGTACCACTTTTCTCCTAAGATAAAGAAATGGGACCTCCTCCTTTATGCCTGAGACCTTTTCCACTCTCTTACATTTATGAATGTGAACTTTCATGTCATCATACTTTACAGGTTAAAAAAAATGACCATTATCCCTCATAGAAATGACTTTCAGATGATTTTTCATTGTGGCTGCCTATGCCTGGACTCTATGTTGACCAGAGTCTCTCTTAAAATGGCTTATCTGAACTGAACATAATATTCCAAACATGTTTTGCCCAGCCTGAGTAGAATCCGCTGCTTTCTCCCATGATGTGTAGATTTTACTTTCCCAAGTTCAAGTGAGTATCCATTGTACAGCCAGAAGGGAAGTTAGCGATTATCTAGTGAACTCCAACCATTACTTTTTTTTTAAGTTTTACTAAATTTATTGGCATGACATTGGTTAGTAACATTATGTAGGTTTCAAGTGTACATTTCTATAATACATAATCTATATAGTGCATTTTGTGTTTACCACCTGAGTCAATTATCCTTCCATCACTATAGTATATTTGACCCTCTTTTACCCTCTTCTACCATCCTCCCTTCCCCCTTACCCTCTGGTAACCACTAAACTGTTGTCTGTAAGTTTTTGTTTGTTTTTCTCAATTCATTTGTTGCTCTCAGTTTTATGTCCCACATGTGAGTGAAATCATATGGTTCTCGACTTTTTCTGTCTGATTTACTTTGCTTAGCATGATAATTTCAAGATCCATTCATGTTGTTGTAAATGGCAGTATTTCATCTTTTCTTATGGCCAAGCAATATTCCATTGTATAGTATGTACCACATCTTGTTTATCCAATCAACCAACCACTACTTTTTAAAAGAAGTCTAAGATTGCCTTAGGATATTTAGTACACATGGTATGCCTCTGGCTCAGACTGAAATTATGTTCATCTGAGTTTTCCCCTACTTGTTTGGTTTGTCTGAAGAGATCAGTGTACATTCTATCACTTGATCCCTCCCATTTCACCTTAAATTTTGGTTTCACTTTCATCGTGTTTCAGCTCATATGTAATAATCCATTATTTAAGAATTTTCCATTATCCTTTCTTTACATTCTGTCCAAACTCCTAGCACTGGGTCAACCTAGCCATCTACCTCTTCCACAAGTACCTGTAGGCTGCTGAATACTGGTCTTGAAATCACACAGTTGTATGGGTATTTTTTCTTTTTTCTTTTTTTGTCTGTATAAATACGTATAAGATTTAGTGTTTGAGCTAGTCCTTAGCACCATTATTCAATCTTTTATTTAGATCTGATTAGCTGCCTCATATTTTTCTCCTAGACTCCAAGCATGTTCCTCCCTCTGGGCCTTTGAACTTGAGATTACCTCTGTCTAATGATCTCTCACTCCATCAATAATTCTGAATCTTGACTATGCATTAGAATCAATGGGGGAGGATAAAAATTATGGTGCCCACACCCAGACCAATTAATTCAGAATTTCCTAAGGCTGAGGCCGAAGAATTACTTTTATTTTTAAAGATTCCCAAGTGATGCTAATGTGCAGCCAAGGTGAAAAGCCATTGCCCTACAGAGATGCATGCTTTGCTCTCTCACTTTTATTGGCTTTATGTTCAAATTATTACCTCCTCAGCAAGGATTTTCCTATCCAACCTATCTAAAATATAAGCCACTTTCTATTCCCTTCCCCTACCTTATTTTTCTTAGTATCATTTACCAGGTACATTGCTGTTGTCTATTTCATTTTTTGCCCTCTTCTCACTAGAACATAAGATGCGTGATGCTTGCATATACATATTACAATACACATAGTGCATAACATATGATCAGTGGTAATTGAAATGAGAAGAATGGATGAGACTGCTTTGTAAGAGTATATAGACAGAGAAGGGGGCATAGATGAGAACCTCAAGGAACTACAATGTTCAGGAAATCAATGAGGTTACTCCTTTTCTTAGTTGTTTTTTCAATGCCATATTCCACCATCTATGTTAGGGCCTGTCATACTATTAAACAAAGAGTTGACTGGTATCCCCAGTGTGGCTAATCTTCTAGACCTATCTCATCTATGGCCATGGCTTTAATGACCACCTATACTCTGATTCTCCTAAATTTTTATTTCAGTGCATGTATGTGTTCCAAATGTACAGTGGCACATGTAGTATCTTCACCCTCACATCCTAAATCTTCCTGGACTCTTCCAGGGGGAGTCAGGTAACACTTCTATTTTTCTCAGTCATGCTCACATTTCTTCTCATTATAGCACTTTTTACATTGCAGAATAATCATTTGTTTCTTTATTTCTTTTCCTAGGTCATACATTTCTTGAAAACACACTATTTTTAAAATTTATTTGTATATTGCCCGGGATTTGCCACTTAGCATGTAGTAATCACTCAGTAATTTCTCTCTTGTATGAATGCATGAATTTGAAATCTATTGTGAATGGTATTAAATCTATTAATGAAGCCATTAAACATCTTAATTCTACCTCTAAGATACAGTTCTTGGTAGGAAGGTCTTATTGTCATTATTCAAGTTTTTGATACATTGATAAAAGTATTGATAAAAAGTTTGAAAATTTTCAGCTCAAGGACAGAGTCCTGTGATGTGCTATTAGTGACCACTCCTCAGGATGTTGCTGATCAATTTGGGGGTTGTGTTATTCAGTTCACCTAATAACATTGCCATGCAGACTGTGGTTCTCCATCTGGTTATGGAGGATATAATTAAAAATTGTTAAATGGTTTACTGAAATCATCAAATATAAACTGCAGAGGATAAGGCAATTGACAATTGACATTTGAAGTGTCTTCAAGCCAACACCTCATTCTCAAATGGGGATAAGCTAAAATTCTGATCTTCTAGGGGCAGGGCAAGGGTTGGGAAGCAAATCAGCAGGCAACTTGGTCTTAAAGAGCAGAGAGGCTGAGATTGAGCATGTCCTCAGATTGGGTTGACAAGATGAAGGTCAATTACATAGGAGGCCCTTGAATTGTTGCAGATATTCCAGAAGTGCCAGTGAGCCAAAATCCCACTTGACCCTTCGATATTGATTGAAGAACCAGAGGGACCTCTGCATTTGTGGTCCTGCAGTTTGGTTGGGGAATGTGAAAGGCACTTGAATCTTGTCCTAAACTGATAACAGAGGTGGATACGAGAAAGGCACTTTTTCTTACCTTTCAGTTTTCCTTCACTATGGGTTTGGTGAAGAAATGTGACTTTTTAAAAACAATGAAATTAGAGAATGGTATGTGCTTCATCTGTTTACTTTTGCTTTAAGTTAAAATTTTAGTAATTATTCAGTTATTTTCATTGACTTGAGAAACTATGTCTTTTGGATGTAATCTAGAATAACATTTGTCAAGCCATCACACTTTCAGAGCCATGAAATTTGACGTTAGTAAGTTAATATGTCAGAATACCAGAAAACAATAAACTGGGAAGAGAACTAAGATTTTCCAGCTTTCAGATGACATCCCATTTATTAAGCCTTATGTTGTCATAAACTCAGTAAGAACTTTCAACATTAACATGGTCTTTGAAATTTTGGGAAAATTTTTCTGTTATTTGACTTTGCTTCTGGTGATTCATTTTGGTAAATTACTTTGTTATTTGTATTAATTTCTAGGTTTTTTCTTTTCTAACAATTGAGATATCTCAGAAGATGTTGCTGGTGGTGGAAGGGCAGGGATTATTTGTCATTTCAGTTGATGAACTAGTTTGGATGATTTTACTGAAAGTTGATGCTGACTGTGTTCATCTGGAAAGCAGACAATTTTGACAGTTACAGCATACAGATGTAAGTGGGAGTGTTACATCTAGCTGTTCCAACTATAATGTGTTGATTCGAGCTGTTTCATTAATCCTTCTCAGGAGCAGCCCAAGTGCTATATAATTTTGGAAGAAAATACAGTCAGTGTATTTGCCCCAGTGTGTGTCATTGCACTTGGTTTTCCTTACGTAATTCCTTATGCTTGTGTGTCTACAAGGATGTAGATTCTAGATCCCTCAATTATAGAAGTTGCTCACAGTTTGTTTGAGCACATATGTGGTGTATGTGAGGAGTGGACATGGGGGCTTGGGAAAATGGAAGCTTGTTTTATGTGTTTCCTTGTATCATTTTCTTGCAATATTTCGGATCCAAGTTTGTGCTAGTTTTACCCATAAGAGATAAACTATAATTTGTTTCTAAAGATTAATGTTAAGAAGGGTCAAGAAAAGTAGTTATACCCTTTAAATTACTTTTGTAGTGAATTTGTTATTTCAGTTTTCTTAAAGTATTAGCTTTTCCCGTCCCATTTACAATAGCAGAAGTGTCATAAATAACTATAACAGATTTCTTGCAGAATCATACCTCTTGACCAACAGAACTCTTGTCCCAATACTTTCTGAACTCCTTAGGACAAATAGTATGTAATTATGAGTATCTTTGCTAAGGATGCTCTTCCTTTCTGTTTGCCACTCTCACCTCCCAAATGATGTTAATTTTTAAGACTATGTCTATATTCCAATTAAGCTTCATACACTGTTTTGTGAATTGTACTGTAATATATGTTCAATAAATATTTGTTACTGATAAATACTCAACAAAATGTTGAATAAAAACTTTTTTTAACATTCTCATTTGTGTTACATAACACTTGTGAAACAGTAATTCTGTTCAGTGGGTGTGACTGCTACGCATTCTTCTCAAGTTCTGTAGTTGGGCACAGATTCAACAGCTTCTGAGCCTGCCTAGTTGTAGGACTCCCCAGGGAATCAGATTATACATACATATTCCAAAGCCCCACCCCAGACCTGCTCAGTCATAGTCTCTGGGTGATTTGTATCAGCAGACAAGTGTGGGAAACCTGAAACTAGGGAGTCTATACTAGGAGCTTGATCAATGTATAATTGTATATTGGTATGTAGGAAAGATTTGTGGCTCTGGATTAACTTGATAGTTTTCATTTATTTCTAATGATGGTCAATTCAAATATCAGAAGAGAAAATTACTCTGATGTGCTCTTTAAATTTTAGCTTCTATGAAACTTCAGTTGAAATACTTTTAAGATTATCATTTATTGAGCACTTACCGTTTGCAAAGTACTCTTAATTTTTTCATGTATTTACTAATGTTAGTATAGAGAGGTGAAATAATTTGCCCAGAGCCAAATAAGTAACAAGTAGGAAATCTTGGCTTTGCACCTAAGAAGTCGGATTTCAGAATTTGCACAAGTAAGCCCTGGAATGTATTGCCTATAGCCACCAGATGCTACGTACTTATTAATGTGTCAGGCACTGCTATACTAAGCACTTCATACACTTTAAATTAATTTACCAATCCTATGAAGTAGGGTTAAGAAAGGCAAGTTTAGAGAGATTAAGTAATTTGCTCAGAGTTACCCTGCTAGTAAGTGGTAGAACCAGTGTGGTTTGAAGTTGGGTTGGCTCAACTCCAAAACTCTGTGCTCTTAACCACTACCCTGTATGCAAGAATGACATGCTTGAATGTGCTGATTTCTTGTCATCTCTTCAATATTTTTTTTCACAAAAATAATAGTGACTGGGGATTTCTGGAAGATAATTATATAACACTTCAATGTCTACATTAAACAATGTCTACATTTAACATCTACCCTTAAGCACTTCAATGTTGACATTAAATTTTAGAAGACATTCTGAAATATAGAGTTCCTTGTCCCAGAAAGCGTTTTAAAGAGTAAATTCGTCACTCTATTAGGTGTGATAGACTGGCTGAAAGTCGAGCATAGGATTAATATTCTTTTAAGAGATTCTTAACCCTATGTTTTTTAATACTAAAAGATAGTATAGTTATGGGATACTTAAGTGTTTTGTGAACGTTTGGTAAGAAGCTACACTTAATTCATTTGAGCATTAACTATTCCACACATATGCATTTTGTCAGAAGCAAATGTTATTCTTTACTTTGAAATGACTTATAAATTTACTTTTATGCATTTATGAAAGATTTAGTTTGAATTGCTTCTCTTTTTCCCTCTTACTTGTCCCAAAATGAAGGTGAAATATTAATTGGTTTTAATGGCTCTTTCTGCTACCTCTCTGTCTGGGACTTCTAAGGAAGGTGAAGAATTGGAGAAGAACTTGTGAGATTTGTCTGGGGAGGTGAGAAACTTGAATGTGCTTGTGAACCAGCACACTTCTTCTAGGGAGTACTATTGCACTATAATAAATACTGAAATCTAATTTTCACTCTTAGACCTAAACTTTTAAGTATATTAGTTAATATTCACAGAGGAATTTTCTGAAGAAAAATGTTTACTAAATTCCTGTACCTGGAAAAGATCAATACTTGATAAACTAAGAAATAAAAATGTCTTGTTTATAAAGCCAGAGAATAGACCTCCTTCTGTCTCATTTTTTTTTTTTTTTTTTAAAGAGCAAGGACATGCTAATTTGAATTCACACCTAGAAAGGGATAGCCTGATTATGCAATTTGCTGTTTCACTTAAACAGATGACTGTAGTTGCCTGAGACATGTACCTGGCTGTTAAAACTCTCCTTTTCCCAATAAAAATGATTCCCACCAGCATGGACCAGTTCATCTGAAACACTGTCCCTCGTGTTCACTTTAATAATTAACTCTGATTTAACAAGTAATCATCTAGATGTTTGTTCTTACATAACAAATATTTGATTGGGATTCTAGAAAACATAAAGAAGACTTTTACCATTTTAACAGCTTTAAGATAACAAATCTTTTTAAAAAATTGTTATTCCTCATGCTTTTTAGCTGTTGACATTCCTACATGTACCTTTACCAAAGGGTAGCAGAATAATATAATGAATCCAGTCCTGTGTTGGGGAAGAGGGAGAAAAGTATGCCCTTATTTGTATTTGTTTCTGTAAAATCACTGCTGGAAACAGAGGGAAAATAGAAATGCACACAAGTTTGTTTATCTGGCTTCCCTACTTCCCATTTTTTTGTTACCTTATGTTCAAATGTTAGTTCTAATATCAGATACCAGGCAGATGTTTCTTCATCATCACAGGTGAAAATAAAATTTACTGGGCATATACTAAGGGCCAGGTCTCAGTTAAGTGCTCAACATAAAATATATAATCTATTTCTTACAATTAGAGAAGAACTATCATTATCATATTTTACTGAAGGGGAAACTGAGGCTTAGAAATGTTGGTTAAATTGCCCCAGGCCATATCCCAAGTAAGTGGCAGAAATTGGATGTAAACCCAGATCTGTCTACTGCAAAGACAGTGCTCTTAGTCATCATCTCAAATACCGACTGTACGTGCAATTTAATAGAGTGTTCTAGTATATGTTGTTTACACGTGGGTTCAGCATTTCACAATGAAGAGACAACATAGAAAAGACAGGAGAGCTGGAGTTAAGATCCTTACATTTGGAATCAAGCTGTTTTTTTAAGTTCTTACTTCCATTTATACTGCGTAATAGTGGGTGAGTTGTGTAATTCTTTGACCTTCCGTTTCTTTTGTGCATTGGGAAGTAAAGGAGATAATGGATGTGGAATGCTTAGTAAATTGTCTACGCTAGTTATCATGAAAATGATGATTAATACTCTACGTTGGTTTACAGTTTACAAAGAGTTGTCTCAGGTGATACTTAGTGATACAACCCTTTGAAGCTCATTCACTCTTTTATTCATTCATCCAACAAATATTTTTTGAATGTCTGCCAGGTGCCAGGCATTGTTCTGTAGGCTGGAATGATTTAGCAGTGAAAGGTCAAGAAAAAAATTACTTGCCTTCATGGGGTTTGCATTTTAACGGGGAATATGGATGATAATATATAAGTAAAATATTTTGTATATTAGATAATAATAATAAATGTAACATTTAACTCTTGTATGGTGAGTGCTATAAGCCAAGCATAGCTCAGGAATTATATCCATATTTTGATCTGTAAACTAGCAACATGTTTTTCCATTATAGAATGTTTTTAAAAATGTAAACTAGTTATAGTTCAACTACAAACTTGTTTTTCAAATTTTATAATGTTTTAAAACAAAAAGGGGATTTATTTTTTATTTAATTGTTAGTACACATCATCAAAATTCATGAAATCTCTTGTAGCGAAGCCCTAATATTCTATGACATACTAGGTAAAAGCACGGAATAAATGTACATCTCTAATACCTATCAGTATTTATGTACTCATATGTCTGGTAAGTATACTCTGAATAAAGCATTTCAATAATTCAAAGATTATTTAAAAATAATTAATTGCTGAAAAACATTAAATAATCTTGGCATGTCTTTACCTTTGTAGACTAGGTAGTCGTACTCATGGGTTATGTGTCTCAAATTCAGCACTGGGCCTGGGGAAAAGCTTCAGTGATCTGGCACTTCCATTCTGGCTCTTAGAAGACACAAAGGGATCATGAGAAAGTGTTGTGGTGAACTCAAACATTAGGATTTGTCTGCCAAATCTGAATTTAAATTTATTGAAAGCTGCAAGAAAGATAAGAATTAGTCTCAGAGTAGTTTATAGCTATTAAATATTGACCAGAAGTTGGTATTCAGCATCATAGGACAGAGGTCTGTAAGCCTGCGTAGAAAAATTCACATCTGCCCCTTAAAATGTTTTGAAATTTAATCCTAAAAACGTCTTCTAGCTGTTATCTCAGGAAAAGGCAATATACATATGTTTTTTTCCTGGAGGAAGTTATTGAAGAAACATTTAACATTTCCTTTTTAAAGTTATTGAAGAAACATTTCTGCTCACTATTTAAAGAAAGTGGTTAAGATCTCAAGCTTCAGTAGCGAACGTAATACTTGTTCCACGATTTATTAGCAATGTAACTTTGAGAAAGATACCATTATAGCTCCAAAATATATGTGGCCTTCTTCCCCCTCTTTCTGCTCGCTGCCACCATCCTGTTCTATACTAGTCGTTCTTCATACAGTGACTGGGGACCTTATTCCAATCGATCGAAATCTGGTTGTTTTATCGTCACACATCATTCTCCTCTTCCTCCTCCTCCGCCGACACCAGAATGAAGTCCAGACTCCTCACCTTGGCCTTGGTATATGAGACCCTTCATGATCTGATCCAGACTTGCCTCGCTGATCTCAGCTCTGTCTTTCTCACTGAGCTTGAGCTCTCTGACATTTTTTCAATTCCTAAATTCACTAAGCCGATTCCCTACTTGAAACTTTAACACTTCGTTTCCTGTGCTCAGAGCACTCTCTGCCTCACGTTTCACATGGCTGACTCTTTATCCCTCAGGTTTTAGGCTTTCCCTTCCCACCCTAAATAGGTTCTCCTGTTATGCTCATTCATAGCACCATATTTTTCCCTTTCATGACACCTGTCACAGTTTTTCACTTTATATTTATTTGGTTAATATCTGAATTCCTCCCTCCTCCAACTATAATCTCCATCTCTTTTTGGTTCACTGCTGTATACCCGGCCCTGTGCATAGTTACTGAGTAGGTACTTAGTAAATAATTGCTAATGTTGAATGAATAAAATATCTCTATGGCTTTTCAAAGCCTTAATTTGCTCATCTGAAAAATCTGGATAATAATTCTTATCTGTAAAGTTACTGTGTGAATTAAATGAGATTAAACTATGTAGAATATAGCACTGTTCTCGGTAAAGTCCTCAGTTAGTGGTAGAGTCTGCAGCAGCAGTGATCACCAGACACTTACTAAGCCCACTGTATGTGTAAGACACAGCTAATGTTTACAGAATATATTTTTAAAAGAGAATTTGTTAGACTTTTATTTACCTAGTCTTTGCTATTTTTTTTTTCTTTTACATTATTAACATTGGTCCTCATTATCGGAAATTAAAATGTGGAATTCCAGCAGTGATTCCATGCCTTTTAATGGAACATTCATATGAACTGGCCTCAGCTTTACAATGTCACAATTATCAGAGCCATGCTGTACATTCAGAAGGGTAATTACTTTGGGTCGTAATTTCCTAGACTACCCCCTCTCCACTCTAGCCAGCTGGCATTGAAAAAGAAGCAGTGCTTTTATGTGTGTACACAGTCTGTAAAATCCCATTATCCCCAACTTCCAAACCCCTGTGGCTGCATACTTCCTTTTGAAGCCTCTTAAAAACCAAAAATAAAGAAACTTTCAAGGCAGTCCTAAAGTTTATTTCTAATCTCATTTCACCCAAATAATGTAAAAATGAGATAGGGGGTAGGAAGTGGGAGGGGTCCGTAATGTGATTTGCTTACCCCTTCTCCTATAATCCTATGATACTTGTGGGAAAGCCTGGTAAAAGTTTGTGTGGATGGGTAGAAATACTTCTTCAGTGTGCATTTTGAAATAAATTTTGGTTTAATTCTGTTTTGATGTTCAAAGAATAGAGCAAGGTTAATTTGGTCATTCTGGTTCTTTTACTTTCATCTGCTCAGAATGTCTATACAATTTAAATAGTAGTTTCCACTGACATCTCATGATCAACAGCCTTTTTAACTGTGATCATCTGTTAGAGTCCTAGGTGCAATGCCCTCCTTCTGCTCTCCTTTTCGGTTTTGTGTCTCTTTCTATCTAAGGGTTTGACCTCCTTTCTGGCCCATCTCCTCATTGCTTCCATTGGGTCCATTGCAATTCTTTACTTTTCACTTCCAACTTCCCATGTAACAGACATTTTATTTAGTATTCTTTCCCCCACCTTGAATTAATTGACAACTGTCCCCTGAGGATGACATTTTCCTTGTTACCTGTTTCATTACTTGTTGTCACTATTTGATGAAACGAGGGGTCGGAGGGGAGGTATGTGGAATATAGGTTAGGGAGTTTCAAAAACATGTTCCCTGCCTCTGAAAAACCACTTTCCTGACTATGATTCTGTCACCATTATTCACAAACCTTTCTTTTGAAGTGCTCGTTTTACATCTACATCACCGAATCCCATCATTTTCTCCCTCCTGGTAATCTCTGGGACATTTCCTCACCTCCCCAGGACCCCTCTTATAAATCTCACCTTCATACCAGCCCTTTCCATCTGTCAGAGTGACTATAGCCCTTGCTGATGACACAGCCTTTTCTTCAGTCGTCTTAGTCACAGCCATGACTTGGACCTCGTGGGCTTCTCAAGTTGTGTTGTTGTTTCCCCCCCACCTCCTGTGAAATATGCTCCCTGTCCTCATTGTAGATTCCTGTCTCTCTAGTGCATCTTATTCCTGTGGTCAACAAACATCCCTCCTGGTATTCACTTCCTTTTTATCTATCTTGATCCTTCACACGACTGACCAAGATCCCTTCACCTTCCAAACTTCTTGAAGAGTAGTGTTAAGCATTGTTTCTGTTTTACCTCCTATTATCCTGTTAACATCCTAGAGGCTTTTGCCTCATTTCTGTGCTGACACTGCTTTCAGTATCTCTGCAGTATCTCTTTTTCGATATTCACCAGTGTCCTCTTCCAAGTCTATATTCCTGACTATATTTTTGACATCCTCCTTTTTCAATATTTCTATTTCCTTGATTTCGTATTTTCTTCTCATGATTTTGCCTCCTTTGTGACTCTCCCCTTTTGTTGTTGTTGTTGTTCTTTTTGTTTTTGGACTCCTCTTCCCTCTTCTGTCCCTACCAAGGGTGGGTGTTACTTTGATTCATCTCTTTCTCTTTCTCTCTGCTCACTTTCTGTTGATGATCTCGTCCATCCTCTCAACTTTAATCATAACCTATTAAATATAGACTGCTTTCCTTGATACTGAGGATCTGTCCCTAGACCCTCATTTCCAACTTCCTGATAGACATTTCCAGAGGGATAACGTAAAAGTATCTTAAACCTAAGGCAACTATAATTTATCATTTAAACGGGGTCACTATGGAAGGTTAAAGAGGACATTATTAATAATTAGCCAGTGTAAAGCCCTATTGTGCATATGGTCATCTATTCAAACCCAATATGTACAAAATACTCTGAAACTTGTTTTTCTAGCATTTTCTACCGTTATTAATTGCCTCACCAACATTCTACTTGCGTGGGCTGAAAATCCTCATCTTCAATTCTTAATCTTTCCTCAGTTTCCAAATCCTAGGAATTCTACCTTTCCTATATTTATTGAATTACATCCTTTTTTTTTTTCCAAACTCCATCCACTGTTCAGACCAGAGGAAATACTGTCTCCGTACTCCCAGATTCTCCTCATCTATCCTTTATGCAATGTTCTTTATGTTTACAAAATGTCCCTAAAGTACAGATTGTTTACACACCTGCCAAAGAATATCATGCAGGCTTCTCATCTTGGAATTCAATAGATTACAAAGCCTGACATAAAAAACAAACAAACAACAACAACAACCATAAGACGTTTTCAGTCTTCCTTCCTTCGTGGACCCTGTATTTTAGCTACACTGTTGACCTTTCCTCAAACACTTCCTAAATCAGTGGTCTTCAACCTCATCAAAATCACCTTTGGAATTAGAAAAGAAAAAAAAAATGTTTAATGCGCAACCTTAACTTGGGAGATTTAAATTTAGTAGGTCTGGGAGATTTAAATTTAGTGGGTCTGTACTGAGGTCTGGTTATCTTAATAAAAGCCTCCTCAGTGATTCTGACCAAAGCCAGCACTGCGAAACATTGCATGTATTTTCCTATCTTAATGACTTTATCATTTTCTCTTCATGGCCAGTATCTATCTACTTTTCTTACTTCCTCTTTATATACCTTCATATCCTTCAATACCCAGCCCTAATTTTACTTCCTTCATGAGGTCTTCCTTGATCCATCCAAACAGAATTATTTCTTCTATATTGCAGTCATAGTAATCTTTCATTAGATACATGTTTATGCCTTATAACCTATAGACAGCACACTTCTTAAAGGCAAACTTCTGCTCTTTATAATAGAGAAGTCACTCAGTAAAGGTCATTGGCTGTTGAGATCATTTGTAGAGAACTTTGGAGTTCTTAAGAAAGTGATTGATAAGTATGAGTTATTTTTTGCTAATTTAACCCAAGTCTAAAAGCATTAAGTACGGTAGTTTTCATTTCCAAGACTATGCTAAATTAAGATTTGCTAATCATGCTAAGTAGGAGAAAGGAATTAGAATTTTAAATGCTGATACTGTTTTCAGCAACAGATGAGCTAATATTAAATTTAGTGGTGGATTGGATTCTTTAACACTCACACTTAGGTGTTTTAAAGCATGTGGGTCTCTTTGGATTCCTCATGAAAACTGTCATGTTGGCATGTAGCTATAAAATGTGCTTTACTCAGAAACTGTAGTTAGTAAAGCAGTCTTTTACTAGTTCCTTTGGCACAGGGGAATACTTTTAATAAATAGGACTTGCTGAAAGATAGAGTAGTGTTGTTTTTAGTAGGGAATGAGAGCATAAACACAGTGATTTAATGCAGTTATAAGTGGCTGCATCCAAAAACAATTTTTGATTTTGTCAAACATTCAGCAAGGGAGTGATTTTTCCCTTTGTAAAAATCCTCCTCAGTTGTATTCTTGTTAAATCTATAAGCTTTATATTCAGGATTGGATTTTTTTCCCTATAATTTTCTCTGTTAGTACCTGATCAATGAAAGTTGTGAACATTAAGTTTGGGATATATGCAAATGTATCTGTAATTAATTTAGTGCCCTGTAAGGTGATATGTGTTTTGTTGTTCTATTGAAAGGATATATATTTTTTCAGCAAAGAATTTGGATTTCATACCAAGCCTAGGCAAAGAATATACTTTTATTCAGTACTTTCTATTTGCTAGTATAAAACATGTTTCTGATTTATCCCAGGTAGGATAATTAAAACACGTGTATTAGAAAACACATAAAATTTCTATGCTCATGAAAGGTATACTCACTGGAAAATACTCAATATAATCTCTTGGCTTTTGGCTTTTTATGAACTCACAGGTTTATAGGGACTTTATGGAAACATCTAGCCCTTTCCCTGACCTCAGGAAGAACTGTAGCTGAACTGCTCAGAACCTCTGGAAGTAAAGTCAAATTTCCCTCAGAAAATGTTTTCTATATTTAATGTTAATCATATTTGTCTGTGCTAAGTTATTCCTAGAAAACTGCTAACCTCGATAACAGGAGTCAAAAGAGAAAGTATTGAGAAACATATGAAGATGGGGAATGAATAATGAATGAGGTTTCATAGGCAGTTGGAGATATTTTTTAATACAGCAGAAGCAGTGATATCTAGCAAACCTCTGGGAACTCATGGCTAACTGTTTTTGAGTGTAATAGTAGTAACTGATATTTTGTTGAACATTGTACAGTCTCCATGCACATCGTCTCATTTAATCTTCAAAACAACCCTGGAAAGGGAGTGATATTAATAGCCCCATTTTATAGATAAGGAAACTAAGCTAAGAGTAAGTGGTTTGTTTTTTAAGTACATACCTAGTAAGTGGTAGATCTGAGATTTCATATTCTCTGATGCCAAATCATAGTACCAAAAAGCTATTTGAAAAACTATTAGTTTTTCAAAAACCACCTTAAAATGTATCAGTCCTGAGAGCAGTATACAAAAGACTGAAAGTTTCCAAAACCACTCCTAAAGTTTTCTGTCAATGGAGAGATTAAGGAAAATAAGAGGATTCCAAAAGACTGTTAGGAAATTAATTTATGCATTAAACGCTGAACTCCTTGAAGTAAAATGATACACAAGATCAAGATATTGCTATTTTTTTATTTGTAGCCAACGTTTATTTTTATGCCTAGAAAAATACATGGGGGTGCTTAGGACTAATGTGCCGGGCAATTTGCTACTTTAGTGATAGTAACATAATCCCGAAAAAGCAAGCACGATTGTTTTGTACTTTTTTTGTTTGTTTTATTCAGCAATAAGACCATAATTTCTCATATTTCATTAAGGAAATATGAAAAATTTGTCAAATTTTAAAAGCTGAATACATGTAGCGTTGGATCAAGGCACATACAAGACTGGCCAAAGGGCGTACAATGCACTTTGGTTTTTTGTTGGAAAAAAAAATATGGCAACACAAAAGTGATGTGGTTTTTAAACAAGTAATAGCTCATAATTCAGTAGGAAGCTAGAAAGAAATGTTACATTACATGTTCATTATGTAATATAGGGAAAATTGTGACAGTAATGGGCAGTAATCTTGATCATTGTGAAAGTAAATTGAACATTTATGTACAGTGTTAAAACATTTCGCATAAACCAGATCTAAATTTGATTTCTAGTATTTATTTATTTTTTAAATTCTCACTTATTTAAAGTACTACTTTCTCAGCATTGTTGAGGGGAAGTTCGTATAGTTACACTACCTTTTTAATATGTATATGGTTTTTTGACATCCTTTATGATAAAAACATCATAAACATGAACAATTATGTCTTTAGGATTCATTTTTCAAAAATCAGGATGGCATAGGCAAAACCGAAATGCAATTCTGGTATTTTTGTTCATTATTCTATTCAAGTCTAAGTTTTTATGTTTTCCTAAGTACAAATTTCCCCCCTAACTTGGAAACATGCTTACTTTGTTGTTTTTGTGAAGTCCTTTATTCTCAAAGCTTTGTTAACAATGGCTTTTACAGACTTCACTCCTTTTATGCCAGCTGATGTATTCAGTTCAGAAAACACACTTACTTTCTTAAGGATATCTAATTTCCTTAGAGTAAAAATGGAGATATGCAGCAAGTTTGATATTGCCCATTACTTCACATATTTTGATTTATTGAATACCACTGGGATAATACAAATTTAATATTTGGAACATTATTTCATAAATATTTTTTGAAATTTAATTTTTCTCATAAGCCAGTTTTTTGTTTTTCTTTTTACATTTTATTAATACCAAAGTGAAAAATGGCCTGTGCTTATACTACAAGGATCTCATGTGAACTCAGTCCTGATTGTTCAACACAGCAAGAAAATTCACTTTCACAGTCAACAAGTCATCTTACTCAGTAGAACACAAAGTAAATGGTTTATAACTTCAATATTTGCAAGGAAAATACAGTACAAATTACTAAAAAATACTAAAATATAGAATTGTGTTCAGGCATCTCCACTACATGAATCGCAGCAGTAACCTGAAATTTGAAACTTTTAATAAAAAGTTCTTAAATATAAATTATATGGCAAATGTACAGTACATTGCTTTTTTCCAGTCTCTTTTTCCAGTGTTTTGCAGTAGAACAGAGTTCCTACCATCAACTCCCTTAGGTTTAAAAAAACCAAAACACAGTCTGCTGCGAGTCCTCCAGCATCATGAGTGTGAGTGATCTGAGTCTGGAATACCACTGTCTCTGTAGCTCCGGTTACTACTGCTTTCACTGTGATTGTTTTTGTACAGATTCATTCCATTAGGAGGAAATATGGTGTGTATCACAAATTCCTCTTTTGAGATTGGTTCATTGCTTATTGGTAACATCTGAAAAGAAGTCTCCCTGATTTCCAGGATGGAGTTGTCCTTCTTAGTGCCAGCTTCTGCGTAGTCATCCTTTCTCCGCCTGCCTTTGCTGTAAGCACAGTTCCTTGAGAAGAGCGACCCATTCCTATGGACATACCAGCACACTAAAGCAAGAAGGGCAATGGTCACCAGGGCCACAGCCCCACCAATGATGGCAGCCAATGGTAAATTGGAGTTTTTGTAAGGTTCTTTCTCTTGCTCTCGATTAAGGGTGGTTGTGGGGTTGTACATTCGAAGGGGTGCAGTTTCAGTCTCGATACAAACAGGAGTTTCATCAAACAGGTAGAGGTTACTGGTTTCCATGGGAACCATGCAGATTCGGTATGGCGAATCAGGCTCCAGCGCTGTGACCAAGTATTCACTGCGTTCCCCTGTTACGATTGTTTCTGTTATAGATCCAAATGCTGGGCTATGGCCCAGTTTGAGCCAGCTGAGTCTTAAAGCAGTCATAGGTAGGACAAGTTTCCAAGAGATATGAATTGTGTCCGAGGTGACAGATTTCACAGTAATTATAATTGTTTTTCTTGCTGGGCTCCCTGTGGTTCGCTGATCCTTAGTGAGCTTGGGGTTCTTAATGTCTGGTTGTGTGGTCACTGGCATCGACCACTGTCCTTGAGCAGGATATACTGTGTTGGGTACTGCAGTGGTTATTTGAATGGTGCTTACAACTGCACTGTCCTTACAATCAAACAGTTCTGCATTGAGGTCCTTGATAGCCATCCCCCGAACTTTTTCTGGGGCTTGGCACATGAGTCCACGCACATTGACCTTCACAGGTAGTGACTGTAACCAGTCACGTACCCATTTCATCTTGCACCCACAATACCAGGGATTGTTGCGAAGAATCAGTTGGGTTATATTGTCCAAATCATCAAAGATACCCTGAGGTAAATTACTTAGGTTATTATTGGACATATCGAGTCGATACAGCTGCCTTAGATAAGAAAAAGCATTTGGAGGCACCCGATTAATGTGGTTATCTTGAAGATAAAGCTTCCTCAGGTTTGTACCTGGAAGGTTTACTGGTGCAGCAGTCAGGGAATTCCGCACCAGTGACAGTTCTGTTAAGTTGACTAGGTTGAAGAAAACTTTATCACCTAAACCATGGTTGTTCAACAGGTTTCCATCCAAAACCAGGCGTTTTAGGCTAGTGAGACCTTGAAGAGATGGTGATGAAATAGTGGAGATGCGATTATCATCCAAGCGTAGTTCTTCTATAGTCCTGGGCAAACCCCAGGGGATTGTGCTAAGGTGATTACGGGACAGGAACAGCAGTCGGAGATAGTTGCTGTCTCGAAATGCCCCGTCTTCGATGCTAACAGCAGAGACAGAGTTATCATCTAAATGCAATTCTTCCAGATAGGGAATTTTTGAAAGTGAATCGTAAGTGATAGTCCTTATGTTATTTTCTTGCAAATGTAATTCTTTTACATACTTTGGTAGGTTGGTAGGAAATTCATCTAAACTGTTATGGTACAGGTATATCCTTTCTACTTTCAGCAAGTTTTTCAAATCTGAAGGAATCCCAGCATTATTTATTTGGTTGTTCTGAAGGTAGAGAGTTGTAGCATCCTCTGGTATTCCTGTTGGAATGGATGTCAGAAAGCGATCATTGCAGTAAATGAAACCTACATCACAGCGGCACACAGATGGACAGGATTTAGCCATAACTGAAAGAGGTGCCACCTGAAGGAACAGCCCAATTTTAGTCCCAATGAGGAAGATGCTCCAGGCTGGGCTGATCATGGTCAGCAGTGTTGAGGTCTATACGCAAGGTAGCTTCAAAGCCCTAAAATGGAGTTAAAAAAAAAAGAAAACAAAAGAAAGACAGAAAGCAATCAGACTGGCATACTTAAGATAGTATTCTAAATAGGTATGGAAATTAAAACATCTATAATCTCTTTTAATATGTTAAGTTTTTTTGCACACTTAAGTTTTTTTACTAGCTAACAAACAATGAACACAGCCATATAATGTCTTTACCTTAAATGCTTCTGGTATTAAATTAAGAAGTATCATTTGATTTTGAAATGTTAAATATTAAAGTTTTATTGGATAGTCTAAAGCATTTTCATAAAACTCGATATCAATTTTGTAGCCAGTCACTGGTCAATCTAATCAATTTTTAATTTTTTTCTTAATATTCATTATGAATTGATACAAAATAATATGATTTGTTATATTCAGAGATAAATGATACTGTTCTTAAAAACCAAAATTTTGCCTTTAATTGAGTTGACTGTATCAGTGTAGAAATGTGTATAGTACAATATCTATTCTCTTACTAATCAGGAATAGCTATAATACACACTTCTTGAGATCCTGAATCCCAGTAAAGCCAATTGTTTGCTTTGATTATTGGTGTAATTTTTTTCTTTGATTATTATTAAACATTATTAGATAGGTATTGATAGCAAGAAAATCAAAAGAAATCTATTTTCATTGACTTTAGGGAAGGAAAGAATTATACAGCTAACACATCCAGCTAATCAAAGTAGAAAATTCCATTTCATGTTAAATGAGTTTTTGCTTTTGTTCCCATTATGTTTTGTACTACTTGTTTAATGGCTTCATGTTACAGTTTTCATTATATTCTATCTCACGTTTTACAATACATTTGTCTCTTCAAATTCTAATCTAGATTATGATTCAACTTTCCCCATGGCTGGAGTATTATGGATTTATATTGATCTATTGTGTAATATAATTTTTTCTGCACTTTTAGGTATTAATTAGCCTTTATAATTTCAGGCATGAAAAGAAAATATTTTAATATTTTTCCTACCTTATTAAACGATGTGAATAAATTTTGCGTGAGTGAAAATCCAATGCACATATATTATTTTCCTGGTGAGGGGCTGGGACTTACAAACTCTTGTTTAGTCCTTGGAAATGTTCTTCACTGTGTATTCAAGTAATCCTATGCCGCACACACCTCCAGATCAGGATCGCTGCTGTCAGTGAACATTCCAGCTGTGGTTCAGCATGGTGGGCAAGCTCATTAAAGTGGGGACCAGAAACAATTCAGCTTCCTGTTACTATGTAGAACACATGGCTTCCTATGTGTTTTTTTTTTTCTTTCTGATAGAGTTTCTGTGTGAAGGTTTCTTTTGTGTAGCTTAATTCCCTTAGTGGAAATTGCTTTCTTTGAAATTCTTATTGGCTCTTCTGTTCAATGTGGTCAGAGATAGTAACTTCAGATCCTCATGAAGAAAGCCATTCATGATGCTAAGGCCTGTATAGTAATAGGTTTTTCAGGCAGTTACCCCCCACCTTTATTCCCATCCAGGATTATCCAAGTATAAACTTTGTACAGTAGCTACATCCTGAGGTATGATTACCTGCTGTGAAATAGCTATTTCCAGCTTTTGCTTCTTGCTGCTTTCTTAGAATATCTGGTGCAGTCACGTTATGCAAGAACAGGTATTCTTTTTTAAGAGGTAAAGAAAACTTAATTCAAATATTCTTCATGGAAAAAAAGGAAGCTTATTAGATTTCCTTTATATTCCTTTTCCTTAAAATATACTGGGTTTGAGCATTTCCTGTGAAAGTAAAAGGTTTTAATGAACTTCTGATAATGAACTTTAAGATACTAGAGAAATTTCCTAGAAGAAATTTAACTTCAATTCTTTATTTAAGCAATACATCTTTCATCAAAACAGTAGTTGGTAAAAAAGATGACTTTTTGTTTTTTACTTCCCATTTTACTATATAAATAAAGTAGAAGCTTAAGTTGAGATTGTTACCAAACAGATCATTTCTACTGTTAACTGATTATTGGTGTCACTTTGAAGTAAACACAGAAGCAAAGCTTCATTTAAGAGGCGGTAAGCCCCTTCCATGGCTTATTGAATTCGGGTCAGGCCAATCTTTAAAAGTTCACTTTTAAATCTTAGATATAAAATGATAAAGTGTACACAAAGAAGAGAACAAATACTTGTCAGAGAGGTGAGAAAAATACATAATAAGGATTTTTGACAGAAATTCTATGGTAACTTTTTAGACATTTCTGAACATGGTTTTACAACATTATACAATCTACAATTTAAGGAGTTGAAAAGAATTTGCATTAGAAATTTTTCTTTTGATTTGCTCAGTACCCTGTTTTCCTGGTTTAAGTCTTTTTGCAGGCCTCAATTTTCCCATCTTTAGAATGGGACACCATCACCTTTCATCACCTTCCTCCTTAGAAGTGTTTCTGAGGACTAGTTGATGATCTTAAAACTCTAGTTACTCAGGTGTTCTTGTCCAAAAGTCATAATTAGTTTTTCAAGAGACTGAAATTTTAGTTTTCTTTTAGCAAACTGAATTTGAAAAATCTGTATTTGGAATAGAAAGGAAGCTATTTCAATCTATCTCTTTGTAATTACCATTAGGAAAACATATCAAAATCTGACGAGGCATTTCCCTCTGGGTTCAAACACGAACATGCCAATTTCCAATAAGTATTTGATGTGTCTGAAACACAGCTTAAGCTTGACCGAAGAGATCAGTAATTTTAATGATGACTGCTTTGTCCATTAATGTACATGAAGATGTTTTTGGTGGATGGGGGAGGTGGGAATGATCAGTATTTGTTATCCAGGGTTACCCGCTCAGGGGCTTTCTGTACAGGTAGGAAACATTAGGGTATCATGGAAATATTTGACCCAGAAATTAAGGACTAAATCAGACGCAATTTGCTTCTCCCCCAGTAATTACCTAGCATCCAACAAGGATAGCATCTGTTCCAGAATTGAAACACTACTGAAAATGAATGTTAAGGCCAAAATTTGTGTTTCTGGTTCTTTTTAAAAATGTAGTTTCTTTTAGTTTGCCACCAGATACCAGTGCTATCATAGACAGGCTGCATTAACAAAAGGAAACTTAAAAAAATTACAAATAGATTTATTATTTAGGCAACTTGAAACAAAAATAGCAGTTAGCAGTTGGATAAAGTAGTCTCAAGTGGATATTGCAAAGTGCCCACAAAGGAAAATTTAAATGATTTATTTTTTAATGTGAGGTTTTACTGTGATGCCTTTAGGGCTTTGCTCATTATTGTTGACTTTCAATAGTGCATTTTCTTGAAAACTGTTGCTTTCTCAGTATGTGAAAATAGAAACCCAAGCTGGTGAAATTCTAATTAAAAAGTTATTTTAAAAAGTATCTGTTTTAAATGTTTTCTAAGCTGGAAGAATACTGAACATATAAAATAATTGGGTTAATTTAAGCTTAGAAAACAATGACTTTTGTTAAATTGCATTAAAAACTAACTAAAAATCACAAGTGAGAACCTGCATAAAATGTTACCAATAATCAGGCATTTCTCATACTCCAGGACATACTCTAACGTTGAGAAGATGAATCTGATGAATGGGAATTTGAAAATTGTTGGTTGTTCCCAGAGTCAGGTCAACCAAGACGAAGCCCCAGTGATAAGCATAATGATAGCCAGAGATAAAGCTTGTATCCGAACTATAATTATTTCACCACATCAAGCTCTAAGAATATATATTGATTTTCACATTTTTAATGCAGAGAAAGGAAAGAAATTCTAAATTGGTGTGAAAAGAAGGAAGATTAATTTATTTTTCCTGTTTTACAATTGTGAAACTGCTCCCTCTGCTCCTTTTGATATGCAAACTCACATTGCTATTACTATAGCAGGGGTAATAATGTGATGTGAGATTAATAGAAAGCCTTAAATCTCATTAAATTCTTGGAAAGTGCCTTTCTCTTCTCCCCAAAACTGCATTAAAACAGACAGAAACATCAAACAGGTTTCTGTGGAGAGGATACTCTTTCGGATATGAAGATTACCTCACGAGTTCCTACTCCAAAAAGCTCAACACAGTTCATGTTTGATTGTGTTATATTTTACATCTTCTCCTTCCCTTTTATATTTGAAACTGTAGTCCTAACCAGTATTTTGGGTTTTTTTTGCATATCAAAGGCTGTTAACAAACTCTCCATCTAAAATAAGCAATCCTACCCCCACACTTAGACTTTCCTTTTTCTGACGTGGCTCTACATATACACACATAGTTGACTGTGAATGATGGAAAGAAAAATGACCCCCACTGGCATGGACACTGTGGCCAGGTTCCCACAACACCGACTTCAGAGCCTTTATGTCTGCATAGGTTTGAAAGAGACCATTACTTCTCAGCAAACAAAAAAAAAAAAAAAAAATGGATCTTTTAGAAAGCATTGTTAATGGGATAACTTGGGGGAAACATAAATGGAGCCCTGGTTATTTAAAGGAATGTTTTAAAATTAGTTTTCATTTGAATCGTTACTTTAGTATATTGCATTTAAAACTATAGCAAAAAGAAGAAAACCATAATCACTTCACTGGTAAATCAAACTTTTAATAGGGATCTTTTCTATTCAGTGTCTTTTAATAAATAAAAATTGTGGAGTTGTGTGTTTTTTTTAAAAAAAAGCATTTATAATGTAATCAAATCTACAAAAAGCCTTAAATGTATTCCTGTGATACACCTAAAAAAGTATGTAACTAGATTAGGATGCTATCATTTTATGTATTTTAAGAAAACTAATATAATTTAGGAAGTTGTATCTGAATAGAAAACTGGTATTTAAATAAAATCAAGGACTCTGGCAATTTACATGTTTATATGATTCCTTCTCTGCTACTACACTATTTGGATGTGGAAGTGTTTGAGATGAGAAGGTATTTCCCATGTTTTGATCACTTAGATTAAGATTACATTACATATTGATATTGCTAATTTCCTAAATCCTTTATTTGCTACCTTGGATGTAAATTGATTTAGAGTTAAAATAGCATTGCTCAATTGTTTAAAATCTTAAACCAAGTATAGTTTTGAGATTTTAGTTTCTTTCTAATGATTTGCCTAACATGATTTCCAATCCTGAGAATTTTTAAAAATATTAAATCTAAAAGTAGAATGGCATGTAGAAGTTTTAATCCAAGTTAAGTGCATTACTATTTTGAGTAAAAACTTGCGATTGGAAAACAAAAACACATCCTTAATCAAATTTATCCAAATCTGTGAATATTTCTTGGTAATTGGAATTTATACAATCGTAATTTAGTGTATTAGGAAAGTAATTTATTTATGAAGGCTTAAATTGCCGTTAGAAAAAGCTCAACAAATTATCAACCTGTGAATGCTAAGTCTTTGTAACAACATGGTATTTCAAATAAACTACATATGTGGTTAAACTGAAAAACTGGAGTATATCAGGTTAGTTGATAGTGACAGCAAAATGCTTTCTAAGCAGCCTGTCTGGTAGTTAAATTTTCCACGATCATCAGATTTCAGGAAAGTTCCAATTCTTTTGTTTAATGCCAGGCAAGCAGAAGGACTTCTAACTCTCCTCTTGAGAGTCATGAAATCTGAAGGGTTTGCTGAGGGGCAGAGAAGCAAGTGTGCCTTTCTATACTTGGTTTCATCCAGACTATGTTCTAGCCTGAAGATGTTTTTTGTTTTATTCATGCAAACTAGGGGATAAAAGTTCGGAAGCAAAGGATTTTTACTTTCTCCTTTTGTTACTGGTTCTTTTCCCCAATAGGTTTGTGATAAATGAATCTAATTCTGCTTCATTTATTTTGGCTTGTAAAGTTAAATGGAGCATCTTTAAAACAAAAACGCAAACTGAGGTGTTATCTTTCATCATAGAATGCTGCTTCCTTTTATGATATTAAAGTCAGACTAATCAAATTAGAGAACCAAGACTTGTAAAAATGAATAAGATATTAATTTAGAGAGTGGTAAAGGTGAGCAATAGAGAGCTGGGGCAGGGGCCATGCTTTAAGTTTGCATTGAGCGGCTATAATTAAAACTATACTTATTTTTGTTAAACCACAAGCATTTTCCCACTGGTAACTTGAAATTCCCTTTTCAGTGTTGTAAGTACAGTTTGGTTGATGTGCTTAAAATTTCTAATATTCGAATTTCTATACACTAGTACAACCAATATTTGGGTCTACTCCGTGCCAAGCACTGTGCTGGTTGGTGAGATCATAAACCACCTTGTTTTCTCATGTTAGAGTAGCACATTATTGATTTAAACCAAATGAAGAGGAAAAAAATCAACAACACATAAACTGATCAATCCACAGCCCAGTGGCACACTTTAAAAATGGTGTTTAACCAAATGTAGTCTGTAGGTTTTCTTTTCAAAGTTGCCACGGTAACTTGTGCACATGAAAAGTGAAAGAAAGAACAAAAGCTGTCATTGTCTCATCAAGTGAGAGTAATTTCTCTACTTAGTTAAGCAGACTAATACCTGGAGAGAGCTTTTTATACTTGACACTTGATTTTGGGGCTAGGAAGGAGTTTATGCATACGCAAAACAAAAAACTTTAGCTGCTTCTTGAATTATGTTTCATTCCTTTTTACCTACAATTTCTTTTCTCTGGAGTTCTTGTCAATAGACAGATCAAAGTCCTGAAACCTGCTCTTCTGTGCAATATGAACATGGTTTTCCAAACTGTTTCTTAGTGTGATGTTTTACCAAGTGTAGTGATGTTAATCTGCATTCTGAAACTGGAAAATGCCTTCTGAAATGTATATTCCTATTTTGGTTCTTAGGAGGAAGAAGGGTTTTTTCCAGAAGACATTTACAGAAGATCTCTTTCTTGGAAATTATTTTTTTGACTTATGATAAATTTCTGAAATGGTAGAATGTTGGAAGGAGTTGAGCAACAGCCCCTTTTATGTTCTGAAGAGAAAAACGCAGTTTTGCGAATTAATATTGCTGAGAGATTGACTGTAGAGTTTTTGCCCACTGGGGGGTGGTACACTCTACCAGAGAACTGCTTTCAGAAACTGCAAGTCAGATGTAGGCTGCTGCCAGCCAGTTTTTCTCTGGTTTAATTACAACAAAGCCTCCCGTTGAGAACAGTGAAGGCCTCTGGGGCAAAAGGTGGGGGGTGGGAGAGAAGGGGGAATGAGAGGAAAAGGAGGGAAGAAATTACAACCTTTGAAAATTTACTGAATCTTATTTCCCTCGTTGACTTCATTTATGGTGGTCTTCATTTGACTTTCAACAATTACTTATAATGCGATTGAAATAAACTGGCTGAATGACATAATATTTGGGGGGTTTATTCAGAACTTTTAAGTTAGCTTTGGATCTTGCCACTTAATCACATTCTTTGTTAAGTAGCCCACCCACTTTTAAAAAACAGAGAAAGTTAAGATTTACTGAAATGGCAGTTTTAAAACCAATTTTTTTTAAATGACCAGATTTAATTTAATATTGATATGAACACTGGCATATTAAAAAATAAAAAGGACAAAGAAGAAACATTTGTATCATATTAATACAAAGCAAGTTCTCTGCTACTGATTTTTGTAGGGTTTAAAATTATTCAACATAATCCAAAAGAGGAGGCAGCCTTAGGTTGTGTGGCCAAGAAAAGCACATACAGATCTCTCTGCAGTGCACTTGCATGTTTAAAGCTGATAATTGTATTTTTCATCTGGAGACATTGAGTGTTCATCAGGCTCTTGTGTCCCTGGGCAGGAGATGCTGAACATAATTGGAGTTTCTATTTGATTGGGCAACATAGTCCAGAGAAGAAACTGGGATAAAGATAATTAATAGCTTGCTAACAAAGTCTGACAGCCACAAGATTTCAACCAAATTTATTTCACACTGCTTCATTTAGCTCTGAAAAAGTTTTGATAGAATTGGTGGCTCCTTAATTAACACTTGAAAGCAAAAGAAACCTACCTTCTATTTTGCTGCCACATTCAGTTATGACAAATCTTCTGTTTTTCTTCTTTTTATAAAAAGTTTATTTGCTGCCCACTTATGCATTTCACAAATATTAATGTTTAGGAAGTATTTAATTGGGCATTTTGAACCTAACCATAATTGATTTAAAAGGAGGGGGCAGAGAAATGAAAAGCCCAGTTAATAACTGATGGTTAGTATTATGTAGGAACACAGTATTTATGAGATCATTATGTTTATTCATTCAATAGTATCTTTGCCGATCCTTCCACTTGATGTGCTTTGGCAGGGCTCTAGTTAAAAAAAAAAATTAGATGTGATTTTTATACTTAAATACACGCAATCACATTTTTTGTAGCCTTGTTTATTTCAGGCTAATAAATATATATATGTGTTTGCGTATGTATGTGTGTATATGTAGTGTACACTACATATATTTGCAAACTAAGTGGCGTATCTCTGATTTAACCTTCTCATAGATTAAAGCCTGGCACATTATTATTAATATCGGTGGTAGTGGTAATATTAATATTTTGTGGTACTTTTAAAGGATTAATTTGTTTCTTTACCCATTTCAAAAGAGACAGTATCAGTCATCTGTCACTTTGGGGCAAGCCTTACTGGTCCTATCTGAAAACAGACAAATTCATTCTTTATGTTTATGCTGGTCAGGATATTCATAAGTAGTCAGTGGGAAAAGAAAGGCATTGCTACACCTGAAGCACTTTTCTAGTGGCTTTATTCATATTATTTCCTGCTGATGAAATAATGCATATGTCCATTTTAGAGCAGATAGATTTATTAAGAAAATTTGAAATAGCTAAGCTAATTGTTAAAACCATTAGAGAATTTGGTTCCATAATTGGCAAATATCAAGGTTGGTTTTTCTTTTTAATTCTAAATAAATAAAAATAATTAATTAATTAAAAACCACCATCCCACAATGTTGAAAAAATATAGGCCTGTTGCACTCTTTACCTCAATGTAACCATTTTGTTTCAGACCTAATTCACTGAAAAAAATTTTTCAGAAGATTTATTTCACTACTTTTTGAAAGCTTTGTTGTATAAAAGTATTTCTTTCAATATAAGGTTTTCCTATTATAAGTTGCAAGTGAATGGATACTCTACATACCCCACTTGATGAGGGCTCTACTCATTTTACCCCCTGCCATCCGGAATGTGCTGCATACATCAGGCATAGCGACCAGGCTCAGCTTTGTTAGTTTTTCTGAGTAGACTTTGCCAATTACTATGCTAGTCACATACTTCATTTGCCCAAGTAATGGATTTTGGCGTTTTACAGGAGAGGGGATATGGTTTGGAAGAGAGTCTTTCCCCCTCCTCAGAGTTGAATTCAGTAGTTGAGATTTGCAACCCTGAAATGCTTGAAGCAGCTCTGGCAGGATAGCAATGCAAGCTTTAAAATCTAGGTGTAGCTGTTAATCCTTACAGAGACATATAAGTCTCCAGGAGTAGCTCGGCTAGCTGTGAGCAAGATGTATGCTTTTCATGTACTGCGTACTCATGGGCTGAGGGATTATTGATTTTCTTTCACAGTTGTATAAACAGAAATCGGTGATCATACCACACATACAGTACACACCAAGTTAGCAAGACCTTTCGCTTTCCTCTCTGAAAAAAAAAATCTGCCTTGTATTCTTTAATATTTAACATTTAACTTTCCAACTTAATGTTTTCCATAAGGTTCCTTTTAATACCAACTACACTAGACAGAAAATATCCATTTATTATTATTATTTTAAAGAAAGAAGGTTTTAATAAACTTACTGCATTTGGCTATATAGTCAAATTTTTCCTTGCTGTACGCACATATTTTGTTCGTATTGGTGACAGAGCAAACGTTTGTATTTGGATGCCTCATGGTACCAAGTCATTTCTTTCTAGAGAGTAAAACCAACCAAACTTTCTGGGACAATCATAAGGAAAAATATGGGAAGCACTTACCAGGAAGACGACAAACAGCGATCCCATATATACTGCCGCTATAGCTGTAATTCCACTGACTTTGAACAGGAGTAAATAACCCTCCCCCTCTCCCAAGCTCCGCGTCCAGTCCACACAAAGCCAGCGGCAGCTGCAGGCTGAGCTTGTCCTGCTTCGGATCACTCCTGCACTGAGGGCTGAGTGAGGGAGAGCATTCCAGTTTACTGCACACAGCCCACCTCCAAGTCTGAAGTTAAAGCTTCACCTCGCAGTGGTTGAAGAAGGGGGTGATGTCATAGATGGGCAGGACTTAGCCGAGGTCTTGTTCTGTGAGGTAACTAGATAATCAGGCAGATGAGCTTTGCCAACGCTAGAGGGAGTAAGAGAAGACAAAATGAGGTGCTCAGCCTGCCAAAGCTAGGTGCCATTTGGTTTGTAGGCAGCCTTCTGGAATCTCAACATTTTCTAAAGTTTACTACATAAGGTAGTGGTAGCAAGCTTCCAAAAAATACAAGCATGTTAGAAGGATATTTATAAGATTGCACTAGAAAAACACAGGTTCTTTTTTTTTCCATTTTTAAGCCATCTGTATTAAAAAGAAGTTAAAGTCATTTTCATTGTTGACTATTTACAATAATGTTATCATTATGAAGGCTAGTAATCCCAACTGTGAATATTCAACAAATGAATAGAGTGTAGCTTCAAATAAATAACTGATTTATTTAAGGGAAGGGGAACAGGGATGCCAAAAGGTAAAAAAAAAATAAAATAATTAAAGTTACTAGACCTTTCTCCTAGGGGTAATAAGTAAATTAATGTTTTTGTTCTACATACCTTTTAGGAAATGAAAGTATTTTTCATATACTTCCATTTATTTGTCCATCTTCTTTAGAACCTAGTAGATATTATATTTTTCCTATTTAGGGAATTGTCTCTACAATAAAAAGTTTTAGAAAAATAGAATACTTTCCTTTCTGACATGTTTTTGCTGCTCTGAATATGGGTTAAGATATAAACATCGTCAGAAGAAAAAAACCTTTCGAGGGTGACTTTGTTTGTATTAAAATAATTTTATTTTAATTTAGGTACATGAATAAACACAGGAAAATTGCAAGACAGACATTATAAATATCTATGTTTAATTACCAAAATTACAGACTTATATTTTAAGTATGGTTTTCATAGATTCGTTTCCACTATTTGGTCAACAATTGCTTTGAGCCCATAAGTGCATTTCACTTTTACATATTGCCGGGAAGAATTTTGCTTTTATATTTACCTGGAGGACAATTTCCTTAAACAAATATTATTTATTTTATCCTTAGAGGTTTCACAACATTCTGTTTTGTGTTTTTTTAAAGTTTCTATGAATGTTTGTTTCTGAAGGAAGCTGGTTAATTGTCTTTTTCAGTATTTGATTATGGTCTCTTAATTACTTCATTTAGTTTATCTATTGATATGCTTCTTTGATAGCAGTTTGACCTTCTGAGTTCCTCTTCATGAATGGGTGGTGTCATGCTAGAAAGTGAACCTTTGATAAGAGGTACATTCACCCGTATTATTCTATGATTTCACTTTTTGCTGGTCTCTGAGAACAGACCCATTAAATACAGGAATTTTAGAATTCTGTTGAAAAACCAGTTTCTTAGAAGTGTTAGGTAGCACTAGTTAAACTGAGATGCAGCTGTTCAATTTTTGGAGGAAAGGAAGGTGGGAATAACAGATAATCTCTCAATAAAAGGTGGAGGTTTTTTTTCTTGTTTTTTTTTTCTGTTGCCACAAAACAAGCACACGGGTTAAATTATTTTATGAAACAATTCTTTCTAGAACCCATTTTCAGATGGGAGTTGGTTATATTTTAAAAGGACATTTTGACTTGCCCAAATCCTGTGGGCTTTTATTCATATTTAATGAGTTTTGTCTCCATTCAGGCAGACCTTACACAGAAAAGGAAGATAAATGGATAATTTTGGTTATAGGTTTCTAAAAGAAAGTACACTGGCCCAGGAGTTAGAAGTTCTGAAGTTTCCATTCCCCATGCTGCCATTTGTTATGTGACTTATTATCTGCTCTGGGCTTTGGTTTCTTCACAAGGCAAATAAAGGCAACAGGAATTTACTGAATGCCAATTATGTATTGTTGCTTTTTTTTTTTTTTTTCAGCTATGGATTAAAATGTAGAAGAAGGCAAGAGATTGTGAAAAATGTAATCTGTACTAGCTGCACTGACTTTGGAGAAAAACTCTTAAAACAGCCCCCATTCTACCCTGTCAAAAATACATACTCTTTTACTGCCTCATGCTTTTTTTTTTAACTTCCTGCTCTTATTAACCGCCTGAAATTCTGCCAGTTGGAAGTGAATTTATAATGATATGTACCTCTTTTGAAATAATATCTACTGCCTCTGGAAAGATTAAGAGTTACCCTGAGTTACTTCAGATTGCTTTCCTCCTTTGTTAAGGAAAGGAGATTAGCTACAATGAGGGGGTGGCTATCCTAGTAGGAGGGGAAGGAAAAAAGGCAATTTCAGCATGAAGCTCTTTAGGCTGTGATAGTTAGGCAGGGACTGATGCTTACAGCAGAGAGCACTCAGCTCAGAGAAGAGGAACCAGTGCAATCTAATGTTCAAGAGCATGGGCTTTGGAGTCTAGCATACCTACCCTGTTTCCCTGAAAATGAGACGTAGCTGGACAATCAGTTCTAATGCGTCTTTTGGAGCAAAAATTAATATAAGACTCAGTATTATATTATATCATATTATATTATATTAGACTGGGTCTTATAGTAAAATTATAATATTGTATATTTATATTTATATATTTACATATATATTTATATATAAATATTTATACATATTTATATATTACTTATACTTATATTTATATATTTATAGTTTTATAATATATAAAACTATATTATATTATATAATATTATATATTATCTTATAGCAGATTGTCCGGCTAGGTCTTATTTTCGGGGAAACACAGATAGGTTCCATTTTGGCCTTGCCACATGACTGTAGATAAATTACTAAATCGGAGTTTATGAGCTCAGTGCCTGACTCATAGCAAGTACCCAGTGAATGGTAGTTGTCATTATTAAGATGAGGGCATCTGAGCACCTGGAAAAAAGGGACATTAAAAAGTGGTAGAAAAGTGCACAAAGGGAGGTACGAGAAGACCAATGACAGTTTTTTTCACACTTTTCAAAATTTTCCCTTTGGAGTAGTTCTATAGCCAGGAAATGGGGGAGTAGGTGGATAAATAAATAGGAGATTTTCTTCTTTACTTTTTTTTTTTTCTGTTGTCTTCATGCGTTTCACGGCATCATGTTCCCAGGGTTTAGAACTTAGCTGAGTTCTAGTAGACATTTTGGGTTGAAAAGGTATTTGTTGTTGCTTTTCATTTTGGTTTGTGGGCTAGTCTGTGAATCTAACACTGTAACAGCAGGTCCTCAAATAACATCACTTTGCTCAAAGTCCTTTTGTTATAATGTTGCTGATATACTGTAAGTACATAACTTGTTTATATCAATTAGCCTATGGTAAAATTGGTTTTGTTATATGTAGTTTCTCTTAAAGTCGAACTTATTGACAATGTTAAGTGAGGACTTACTGTGTGTGAGAAAATGCATTTCAAATTGTAAACTGGCTTGAAAATGAACTCCAAGAGCATATCCCAGTTTTAAAACTCTGGGATTATCTAAATTGCAAAGAATAGCAAAGAATTCATAGCAAAGAATTCTTTGTTTCCCCTTTTTTGTGAGAGGATATGCAATGTTCCTAGATGAACAGGGGAGATTGGATTTGTAATCAGGTTTTCCAGGCTCTGCCATTTACTTGTGTATCCAAGTAAAAACAACAACAACAACAACAACAAACCAAACCTCTTTTCGTATAAACAACTACTGGTTGAAAGTGACTACAATACATAATTACTCCATGGAACGATTTAATCCAGGCCTTCCAACCTGTCTAGCCTTAAACTACCTCATTTACTCATTCATTCATTCATTGTACACAATTTCATTGAACATCCTGTAAAAGAAGCTAGTAGGACTAGACGACCCTCAGACAACCTCCAACTATGATATTTGCGATTTAATCTTAGAATGTATTAAATATTTTTTAAATCTTAGAAAGAAGCATGCTTGATATTTTTTCACCTCACCATTCTTCATGAGAATAAATTTTCAAATTTTGTGAAAAACATACAAAAAGAACAGTTCAGGCTTTTGATATTTTAAATTCCTTAAGCTATTATCAGTTGAGAATTTTTTGGGGTGCAAGTGGTTGAATGTCCAAGCCTTACTGTCTAATCAACAATTGCAATCTACTGGTTCATGTAATTGAGAAGTTCAACTGTAAGGTGTGTTTCAGGTAAAGCTGGAAACAAGAATACAGTTTCTCTCTGTTCATGTGCTGCCTTTTTCAGTGTTGGCAGCCTCCCCAGGTTATATACAGTGGACCCGTGGCAGCTTGAGGCTTTCCCCTTAGGCAGTAACAGTCTCGCATATCACATTCCCCTATTGCAATGTTCAAGGGAAGAGCGGTCACCTCTCCGGACTGCTCCTCCACAGAACCCTGCGTTTCACTCTCATTTGTTTCAACTTGATTACATGCTCATTCCAGAGTCTATTACAGGAAGATGGGAGGATACGTTGATGAGCTTCCCCCCATACCCACCCCCCACTCCCCAAGAGCTATAGTTAAGGTTAGCCCCACTCAAATACATGGCTGAAAATGGAGGAGAGGGTATAACCCAAAGGGAAACTGGGCACTGTTTGTTTGAGAAGGAAGGAATGGATGCTGGGGATTAGCTCATTTTTAGAGGACTTGGCATGCTGTAACTTGGGCATGTTTTATAAATTTATAAAATTGAAGCTGCTCTTTTTTTTTCTTCCTTTCTTCTTCTTCTTTTTTTTCTTAAAGCCAGAGTTTCTGTTTAAATTGCCAAAACATCTTTAAAAGATTTTCTATTTGTAGACCCTCTCAAGTCTAGCCCAGTTTTTTTCTGTCAACAGGTAGTGATGCATGTCAGGGCACATCAGTACTACATCTTAACATGAGCCTATGGGAAGTTAATAAAATATAGAGAGAGTGCACACTCAGCTATCTGTAATTCTGTGAAGTCAGGCCAGATGCTTAATGCACCAGTTAGAAACTGTACCACATCTTTCTGAACAATTCCAAGGGTATTGGAGAAATTATTAGATTTCAGCAGGTCACAGATGCCTTAGAATACTAAAAGGTTTTTAAAAATGCTACATTAAACTGTTCTTGTGTTCTGATATTTGCCTTTTATTAGTCAACACTTAAAATGTACCTAAAAACAATCACATATCCCTTTTAAGTATATTTCCAAAACATACTTTGCTGGAGTGAGATCTGTCATTACAGGACTTGAAACAGAAATCAAAGCAAAATCAAAGTTGTTATTTCCCTGCCTGCCTGCTTGTCTGCCCACCTGTGGTACATTCTTCTTTTCTCCAACATTCAAGTTAGACTGTTATACTTCAGGGATTGGGAGAAAGGTGATTAAAAAAAAAAAAAATCCGAGAAGAAAAGCACCCCTTTAGCTTCCCAGGGGGAAAAAAGAGGAATTGTGGTTCAGAACAGGTTAGTAACCCAGTCAAAAGTGATGGGGAGGCAGCTGGCTAGTGCAAAACTGAACGCCTACTGATCCCTGCTTTCCTCCATACTCAAGGCTGTCATGTATGGTCATGTAGACATGTACTGTACAACTCCAGCTGATGTCGGATGTGTCCTTGACCCCTTCCTACTCTCCAATGCCATGCCATCCTTCTGTCTTTGTTCAGAGAGAGAGAGAGAGAGAGAGAGAGAGAGAGACACTTTAATAAGGGCTTAGTGCTAGCAGAGTGAGTGCAGTCTCCCTCTGATACTTTGTATGTGGCCCCGGGAAATAGAACCTCAATTCTTTGAGCCTTAGTTCTCTCATTTATGAAGATGGAGATATGGGACCCACCGCATTTTGCTGTTATGAACTTCAACAAAGTGGTGCATGTAAGAGTTCACTAGTAAGTCTGAGAAAGCACTTAGCAAAACAGAACTAAAACCTATGGATAGTGGCTTGTTATCTTCGTTGTGATGCGGGGGGCCAGGATCAGTTCAAAAGGCACAATCCACTAATGTTAGGTTGAGCTGTGTGTTTTCACAATTTATCTTTGGGAATGAAACAATTTGAGAAATGCTTCTGCTTACTGTCCTGGATTCTCAGACCTTGAGATAACAGTGTCTAAGGCTGGTTCTGAGACTTAATTATAAATCAAAGGACAGATACCTTATCCTTAGAGATGACTAGTAGAAAACATAGCTTTGGAGGAATGGCTAACAGGTAATAAAAATACATCAATGTACATCTGATTATTGAGATGTATATTTACTAGGTAGCATACAAGTGGATTTCCCAGAAGCCACGTGATTCTCTCTACATAGCTAATTATTGCTCTTAATCTCAGCCAAAGCTGTCAACACTTGCAAACCATCTTATTGTTTCACTATTTCTGGAGTATTGGTGCTAATTTTAGGTACACAAATAGACTTTCTGAGAGAAAGATTTCCTGAAATTGTTGTCAGGTTTTTCTTACTTTCTGGAAAGCAGCTCTCTTTGTGTTTAAGATGATCTCTTCTAGTGATTGCTGTTTCCCTGCACTCCAGATAACTTAGGTACATAAACATGTTTAAGGTTGAAAGAAACATGTTTAAAGTAAAATCAGAGGCTGTCTTATATTACCGTGTTTCCCTAAAAATAAGACCTAGTCGGACCATCAGCTTTAATGTGTCTTCTGGAGCAAAAATTAATATAAGACCCGGTCTTATTTTACTATAAGACTGGGTATAATATAATATAATATAATATAATATAATACCGGGTCTTATATTAATTTTTGCTTCAAAAAAACACATTAGAGCTGATGGTCTGGTTAGGTCTTATTTTCGGGGAAACACGGTATATCTGTTTATAAATGACTACGGAAATTACCCCTCATTGTCCTTGTTTAGGAGAAGCAGATTTACTAAAATTAATATTTCTTTTACCTTGGGAACTGGTTCAAATTGATTATTTGGAAGTATTTTTTAAGACGTAAAGTATTATCAATAAATTAAATTTGGACTAAGTTAATGTTTTATAGTATCTATTGCAAATAAAAATAAGTTAAAACTTGAGTCACATTTACCATTGGGAAATTTTCTGTAAAATATAAATCTAATTTTCTGAGTATGATTTATGACACATATGTTATATATTGATTAAACCATGTGTATAGTCCCCTCTGCTTCACTTCCTTCATATTCTAAGTGTTTAACCTTAAATTTGGGGAATTTAAAAGCATTTTATAATTCTTTAATTAGTTAAGATTTTATTCCTTTTCTTTGACGTGTAAATTTTAGTGTTACAAATTTACAAATGCTCTATTTTACTAGGTTTCTGATGTGCATTTAAAAATTGAGATCTAGACTTCACAAGTTTTATTAAAAGTACACAAATATTGCCAAAATTTATACTTTAGTGAACTTTCAATCTTAATAAGTTGTTTTTTAAAAAATGAGGGTAGAATTGAAAAGTAATTGAAAAAGTATTACTTTGTAAAGTTAATTTCTGTTTGGGAGAAAGCTGAGAAGCTTTTTGGTAGTTGTTTAATTCTCATGTTTACATAGAAGCAATAGGGAACTATTCTAGTTGCTTCCCATGCAGCCCCTCTTTGTTTTCTTCAGTGGCCCAAGGGACAGATTTGTTACTCTGAAGTGCCCACCTGTAATTCTGTCCACCCCTTCTTCCTCGGGGCAAGTCAGAAGTTAGCTTACCAGATCACATCCTATTGACAAAGAGCAAAGCTTGTTGGCTGACTAAAGAATAGGATCGGACAAGTAAAATGTAAACGACAGAGGTTATACTAAAAATTCTAGTTTAATGTGGGTTTTTAAATACCTAAACACTTTTGAAAGTAGGATTTATGTCTTTTTGAAACATTCACTTTAGTTTCACTTTAGCATTTTAAGTTCAGTAAAAGTTAACAGTTTCACGCATTTTTTTATACACTGTAATTAAGTAAAGTTATCAGTATTGTCGTTATTATTATTGTCGTTGTTGGTATTATTTGTCCCTTGCAAGCACATATTTCTGTCTTATATTTGGAAGAATTTAGAGAAAATTATGTTGCATCTTATGAGCTTCCAGTATACCTTTCTAACAGAATATAGAAATAGTTTTCTGATAGAAAGTAGAAGTAGCTCTCTTGTCCAAAATAGAAATAAATGTAGAAATAAATTGTTATAAATGTTAAGTAATTATAAGGAACTTTTAAATCATATTCATATCCTGTGTTCTTGACTAAACAAAACAATATTACCACTCCATTCTAATATAGCTGGTAATTGCATAGCAGGCGCCAGTCCAAGAACTTGTTTTGGACACTCTAAAGATGGTATTAAGGTGGTGTCTGTAGTTCTAAGAGAAGTAGATGCTATTTAGGCTTAAAAAGGTTACAATTTTTTAATGTGCTTTATCCAACTCACTAGCATCCTCTTTGTTTTCTTTCGATTGGCTTTACTTCCAACTAAGTCTCTGAATTAGCTGGTTAGGAGAAATGGGTGGTAAAGTTTTCTAAGTAAGCTCTTGGTTTGAGAGTGTTCAGTAGATACGCTAAACAAAAGGGGTGAAAAAGACAAGATAGAACAGGCAGTCTAAGAAGGCTCTTCCAGTCTGATGCCTCGCTTGCCTATTGTCTTCCCACAGCTTTTCAACAGATGTTTATGGGATAGCGAGGTATGCTATAAATAAGTCTGTTTACTTTGATTCATTCTCTGTTTAGCAGACTTTATAACCAACCTTCTAAAGTTTCTCTATCCAGTCACACATAGATTATGGGTGCACCAAAACCATCTCATGACAGCTAGATATAGTTTGCTGAGCAATCCCAAAGAAAAGACAAAGAAACCTATTCTCCTGTGGTGGATGAGAAGGTCAGGAGCAATTTAACCAATGCGCTCTGGGCTATAAGTTTATTTTAAATGAGACTGATAGCAGATAAGGAGGGAAATATTTTGAAGATCTATTAGGAGAGAATCACAGCTAATGAAAAAAGCAACAGTATGTTAATTTGTGGGGAACAGAGTAGATAGACTTTGAACTCTTTACCAGTTACTGTGGTGGTAAATGCAAGCAAGGAAGACAAAGGAAATACATATTCTCCTCACCCATCCTTGTAGTGAATTTTAGGGAAGGATAAAGGAGATTATCGAATTATGGAGGCCAATAAGGAAGAAAGACTTGAGCAAACTAGTAGTATCAATGTAATGAAGCTAGTATCCCAATAATGGTGATTATATGAAAAGAGTATGGAAAGCTAAGCGTAACCTAAAATAGTAAAATTTGATTGCAGAGGAGAGAAGTATACTTAAATATGGAGGTACACGTATGTTACTAATTTGGGGTATTCAGGAATATGACATGACTTTGCTCATTCCATTCTTAGGCCCTTCCAGAGAAGAGCGTAGAGGCTTTCCAAAAGCTGCCAGGTATATTATCAGAAGAGTCCACGGGATTCCCAAGTCATTATCTGTTCTGCATCCAGGAATGCCATCCCTTGACCAAGGAAGGGTCTTCTCTGTATGGCAGGGAAACCATCTGCTTTAGGAGAGTGAAAGCTGACACTTGCAAGAGAACTAGTATGGCCTAACTAAGCCACGACCATTAAAAAGGGATGTGTGCATGCAGGCACATGTCACAGTTAAATCACCCTCATGTCCATTGGGGATATGGAGCAGCTTTCGGAAGCTTCTGGTTTATATCCAGATTAACATCTAGTCTAACACTGTAATGTCCATGAAGACAACGGAGTCCTCCAAAATATGAAACCAAAACAAAGATATATTGGTCTTAGAACATGGAATAAAACATTCTTAACGTTAAGGGTTTGTTGTAATTTGTATCAGAAAGTACATGAAAGAAAATATTAAGAAAAAAGTTATACCTGTCTAGGATGTGTCATATATATGTACGTGCTAGAATCCTGACATATATTTCTATTTCTACTTGGCTCTTCTGAACATCGTTTCTTCTTTGACTTCTCCTTTATGAACAACATCCTTCATTAGTAAACAAACAGATTTCTTCACTATTAGGTAAGGTAAACCTCCAATTGTAGTCTCAAGGATTGATTCTGGTGGAATATGCTCCAGTTGTATTTTTCCCTCAATATCTCCAATGTGGGATGCTTACAAACTTATTTAAAAATAATGAATATTTTTTAAGAGACAAGATAGAATGACTCAGAAGATGATGCTATTAGGAACCATTTATACATTTTTAAATTATAAGAAATGAGTTGACCACTACGATCAGATTTGTTGCAATCAGCTGTTGCATTTTATTTTATAGTTTAGCTACAGCCATTAAATGACACTGTTTAGTAGTTTGTTGTAGAGAGAGAGAGAAAATAATGATCATAATAAGGAAAATAATGTGAATTCCCAGTATCCAGTGTTAACATTGGATTGTACATAGCCTTTCAGTTTTATAACTTACTTGCTTTCTCACTTTTCACACATAATTGTGAACTTGTATTATCAAGTATACCTGGATATTGTGTTATCAAGTATACCTGGATAGCATCAGTTATAATGGGAGCATAGTATACGATTGTTTGCACAGACAGTTATCAGTGTAACTAGCCTGTCTTGCTGGGCACTTGTGTGCTTTTCAATTTTTCAAGATTGTAAGCAAAATTATGATGAAAATGATTCTAACTAAATCTTTGCGCTCGATTAAGTTTATTAAAGTAATTTCTTTGAGGTAAAATTGATGGTTCCAAGAGCTGACTTTTTAAAAATGAACTTGCTATAATTATTAGATTGCCCTTCAGAAAGGATCTATTCTCCCAATCCCTGCACAGTCAACCACACTGGGTATTATTAATCTTTAGTTAATAGGAGATAAATTGGATCTTAATATTGTTTTAATTTGTGTACATGAAAGGTGCACATTTTCTTTCTTTTGGGGCAAGAAGGCATTATGTTTTCCTTCTTTCTCTCCTCCCCCCCTTTTTTGGTAAACTTTTATCTATGTCATCCATGTTTTTTGAGAAATTAAACACAGGGAAGTACAGCGAATAACAAAGAGTAGAATATAGAACATCTAGAAGTAACAAAGATTAACATTTAATTTATTTATTATTGCTTTAGATTCTTAATTAGAAATAGAATATAAGAATATGATAAAACTGAAAAATCCTTAGTTTTCTTCCTCCTCCACTTACATTTTCTTGCCCAGAGGTATCCACTATCATGATTTGGTGGTATATTTTCAGTCTATAGTTTTGTATTTGTTTAATTAAATTTAGAATCAGCCATGAACCATCAAAAACTTAAAGTGAGAGTGGCTTAAACAATATAGAAGTTGATTTCTCATTTGTGTAAAAGTTCAGATAGGTGGTCCACGGTGGGCATGAGCTTCTACACTGTTAGTGACGTGGGCTGCTTCTAGCTTATTGCTTTATAGTTGGGGGTCTTCATCTCATAATTCAAGATAGTGGTATCCTCATCCCAGGAAAGACAGAGAAAGGGATGACAAATACATTTGTATTAATAATTACCTATCTGTTATAATTAAAAATAATTATTACTTATTTTAACGATAATTAAATTACTCATTAATCAACTGAACATTTGTATTCAGTTGTCACCCTATATAAGCAAGACTATGAGGAAAATTATTTTACATATCTCCTCTTTCAAATGGGTCAGTTTCTCTGGCTTATGTAGTTAGAAATGGAATTTCCATGTCTTAGAGAATGACTGCAGGTATAGTAACTATACTAGATATTGGAAAATTCTTCTTTTCTATTTATTAGGATGTTTTCAGCTGCAAATAACAGACAATGGAGTGTGAAATTGCTTAAATAAAGACATTTATTACCTCACATAACAAGAAGTCCAGAGGTAGGGCTGCTCTAGGTTTGGTTAATTCATTGATTCAATGGCTTGCTCTCCTCATGGTTTCAAGGAATCATGTGCAGACAAAACAATGACCAGCATTTCCTAGAATTTCCCCTACTTGGCTTTCGTTTGTATCTTATTGGCTAGAATGCAATCACGTGTCAGTGCCTAACTGAATACTTACAAGGTCTGACAAGACCATGATAATTGTCTGGAGGACAGGGCCAGTTTCCCTTGAAGAATGTTATCAGGAGAAAAGAAATACCTGAACATGCTGTTAGGAAGCAAGAAGAAGGCAGTATCTGCTATATTTCTAAAGTGGGTGCTACATTCACATCAGTAGTATGTGAGTCCTTAATTTTCAGGGCTTTTGTTTGTTTTTGCCAATCCTGTGAGCATGAAATGATACTCTTTTTGTATTCCTTGGCATTTTTCTGCTCCTAGGGGGCTGCACACCTTTTCAGACATTTTATAGGCCCTTTGGGTTTTCTATTCTGTGAAATGCCTTATTTATGTTCTTTGTTTTGTATTCTCCTGGTTATTTGCATTTTTCTTATTCATTTGTAACAGTTTTAAAAATATATTCTGAATAATGATTATTTGCCTGTGAAGTAATGTTGGAAGAGTCTTCTGTCAATGTAAAGGCTTGTCTTTTTACTTTTGTTTTACTAAAACAACAACAACAAAATGTTTCCATAACTTAAAGGTTTGTACTTTTTGGGTCAATTCAAAAAATAATTTTTTACAACATTATACAGGTATTATAAAGTACTCTTTTTCCTATTTTAAGTGGATGTCAACCTTTTGTGTACTATATACTAGCCATTTTTAATGAAATGTGGGACTCTTCCATAGTCTCTGTAGGGTCAAAACTATTTTTATGATATTAATATCTTACTTGTCTTCTTCACTCTTATTCTTTCATACATGTGAAGTAGAGCCTTACAGAGGCTGCATGACCTGTGATAGCACAGGAAACTGAAAAGCTAAAGCAAGAATGGGAACCCAATTCTCTTATGTCAGACATTAGTGATTTGCAGAAATGTACAACAATGTTACTCTTCTGGATAAGATTTTCGTTTGTTTGGAAAATAGTTTTTTCCCCACAAAATATGCTTTCTATGTAAATATGCATTGGGTTTATTGTAAAATTAATTTATAAGTATTTCAACATTTTCTGTTTTAATTTCTAACATATAAAACATTGATAAATATAACTCACATAAATAAAAGCTTTTGGGGAAACTCAGTAATATTTAATAATATAAAGGAGTCCTATAACCAAAAATTTTGTAAACTGTTACTGTATATGAACAGTAATTTTTAATTTATAAATTCCCTTACTTCTTAACCATGTGTCAAAAATTAGGACACCTATTTCATTATCCTTGGGGAAATATGATTTGGAAGACAGTTCTGTTGCCATATACATCTATGTGTTAGTTAAAGTAAAGATAATTAACTTGAATTATTTATAATTTTTATTACTTATCTACTTCAGTCATTCACTAGCCCAGTGGATACTGTAAAATAACAGAAAAAACATAAGTTTTGGTGTCAGACAGAACCTGGATTTGTATCCCCAGCCTGGATATTCTCTAGCATAAGCTAGTAACTCAAAATATCTGAACTTCAGCTTCCTGAACTGTGGGTCAGAAGATAAAATCTTAATTTTTAGTGTGTCATACAGATTAAATGTATATGTAGGGCCTAAATGTATATGTAGGAACAAAATTAGTATTCAATAAAAGGTAGCTGCTATTATATTAGTATATTGTTTTAGAATTATATTGTTGTAGTATTATATTAATTACTATGTTTCCTCATGTAAGATCATTTTGAATCTCCTATACATGTAATCGATAAAATGAAAGTTAAAATAGAATATACCACTCGTAACCTACCAAATTATAGAATAATGTTTTAAATGAATACTAACATGGGACAGAGTAAGGTGTGACTCTGTAACCGGGGGTGTATTGTGGTACCTTTCTGGAAATATATATCAAGGTCCTTAACATATCGTCTATTTTTAACTCAGTAATTTCTGCTCTAGGAAGCTATCCTAAGGAAATTGTAAGGAAGATGTTCATTGCAGAATTATTTATGAGGGGAAACAAAGTAGAAGCAACCAGATGCCCTTCTATAAAATGTGATTCATTCTATTTCTATGGAGATGATCCTTTTACAACCATTTAAAACCGTGTTCACAGGTTTTTATGAATGACACAAGAATAGGTTAATTATATCATTGTGAGAAAATAAGGATATAAAATTTTATTGCCTATGATTTAACGATAATAAAAACAAAATAGAAATTGGGAAAAAAGAAAGGAAATACGAAGGTCATAACCTTATTAATTTCGCTAGCTTTCCACCATATAAGCGCATTTAAGTTCGCGAACTTTCCACCATATAAGCGCATTTCGTATATAAAAATGTTAACAGTGGTTATCTGAGTACTATTATGAGTCTTTTTAAATTTGTGTTTATTTGAGCTTTCCAAGTTTTTTTTTACAATAAATGTGCTGTTTTCAATATTAAAATTTTATTTAAAAAATTTTTGGTAATAGATTGGCTATTTTTTTAATGATCAGTCTTTCTATTTATTTTTTATTAAATGTATCGGGGTGACATTGGTTAGTAAAGTTGTATAGGTTTCAAATGTAATACATCATCTATATGTTGCATTTTGTGTTCACCACTCAGAATCAGTTCTCCTTCCATCACCACATATATTTACTCCTTTTTTTCCCTCTTCTACCACCTTGCTCTCTCCCTTATCCTCTGGTAACCACTAAACTGTTGTCTGTGTTTGAGTTTTTGTTTGTTTGTCTTGTTCATTTGTCACTTTCAGTTTTGTATCCCACATATGAGTGAAATCATATAGTTCTCAACTTTTTCTGCCTAAAAAGAGAACCATATGATTTCATTTATGTGGGATATAAAACTGAAAGCAACTAGATTGGCTAGTTTTTATTCCAGCCTTAGGATCACTGAGATTGGAGAAGACCCTTGTATGACAATGAACTCTCTGATCAGTGTTGGAAAAGGGATAGTCCATATGGTTGTGTGTCTTTCTCAATAGAAAGAGAGGAATGTGTGGCTGAGCAAGGCCTGGGGCAGCAGATCTTGACTCAGCTGTGTTTCAAGAACAACTTGTGGATCTTAATTAAGTGGAGTTTTCTCCTAACTGCCCAGTGCTTTGGTTAAGTGCATCAGTTTTGCAGTGAGACCCCCTGGTTTGTAGCCCAGTTCTGCCAGTTGCTAGCTGAGTTAATTAATTTGTGGATCAATTACTTAATCTGTGTGTGTGCTTCAATATCCTAATATATAAATTGGGAGTAATAAAACTCTCTATGCTGTGGGGTTATTGTGAGAATTAACTGAGATATTACATTTATAACCCTTATTACAGTGCTACCCCATAATAAATCCTTACTATTTCAGTATAGTAGCTCTTACTACTCATACAAGTAATTATCTATTGCCTCAATAACAAACCACCCCAAAATTTAGTGCCCTTAAATAAAAACAATAATGTATTTCGTTCCTGAATCTCAACAGTTACAGATCATTTCTGCCCACATGGCATCAGCTGGGGTGACTCACCATGGGGGCTCATGGGGGATTTACTTTCTTGACGGTTCACTCACACACTTACTGCTGACTTCTGCTACAAGCTCAGCTAGGGCTGTGTGCTGGGGGGCTCTGTTCTTCTCCAAGTGGGCCTCTTCATAAGCTGCTCAGGCTTTCTCCTGGCATGATGGCTATGTTCTAAGTGAGTATCTGAAGACAAACATGCTGAAGTTTATCACACTTTTATAACTTGTCCTCAGTAGTCACTTAGTGTTATTTCCAGTAGGAGAAATCCATCCGGATTTAAGAGGAGGGAACATAGATACCCACTCTCCATGGGAGGAGTGTCAAAGTCACCTTGTAAGAAGAGTATGAGGACTGGGAGATTGTTGCAGTCAACTTTGAGAAATATAATTTGCAACAATAGCAGTTTACTGACCTGTTACGTAACACAATATTCTTGGCATTCTTAACCACTGCCAGCTGCAATCTCAACTCTGCGTATCAACCATCTTTTTACTTTTTGCAAAATGCAGATGATGAGTGACTTTTTATTTCTTTTTAGTGTTTTTCTGTATTCTCTACGTGTTTTCAATGTTTAGTTCTTATTATAATAAAAAGTTTAACTGAAAAGATTAACCATTTTTTAACAATGTATCTAGATATTCTATATTCTATGAATATAAAACTTCTGTATAGAATTTCTGAAGTCAAAGTTGAAAAATCTGTTACACTCCTTTCTCAACTTGGTCATATTTCTAGTGGCTTTCACCTCTAGAATGAAAGAAGAAAGAAACAAAGTGATTCTATTCACAAATATTTCTAGGTTAAATGTAGTGTTCCTCAGGGTAAACCTCACTCACCAAATATAGCCCCAAAAACTGTGATATGTGATTTCTACTGCCTTATCCTTAGAACTGGAGGCTGCAAACAACTGAGGAGCTGATGCTGACTTACTGCTGGTGAACTTGGAGAGCAATCTTTATTCATCCATTAAGTAAAGCAGGCATGCAATAAATATGTGAGCACATTTGATATTGATAAGATCCATGCAAATAAACTTACAAATAAGGCAGTGCTCTCAAGATTCTGGGAAATGGCCAAAGAGGCCGTTTTGTCCCCCCAAAAACTATGGATCTGCCCCTGATCTCACACAAAACTGTCTCTTTGACTTAAATGTGTCTCATTCTGAAAGATGCCAGGTATAGGCATCTTTTGATGCATAAGTTGAAACATTCAACTTATCTTTGCAAATGGAATATATTTCTTCCCTTCAAATGAAAAAATTGTTCATTTTAAAAGGCAAAGGTCGTTTCAGTTTTGAGGTGAAAGCAGAGTGAAATATGGAAGTAAAGGAATATAACGATTTACCTTACTTTAAGCGGAAGGTGTTGTTACATATATAGGAAATAGTAAAGTATTCAGGAGTTAACAGTAGACTGTCACCGTGGGGACTTAAAAGGAGTTAACGCAACTTCTCAAGTAGGTTAGTTTACTCTTGGGGACAGTTTACAAGATGGTAGATCTTTGGATCAATATAATTTTCATTTATTAAGCACATATTAGGTTCCAGGTTCTATCCTAAGCAATTTACTTACTGACATTAATTTGTTCAATTCTCTCGACACATCAATGAGGTAATTAATACCATTATGCCCCTTTTACAGCCTAGAACAAAGTGGTTCAAAACTTGCCCAAGATCACACAGTACTGCAGTCAGGCTTCATTCCGAGGCTGACCGACTTGAGAACCCAGGGTTTTACCCACTGCTCCTTATTGCCGTGCAAATGAGTTTTTTACAAAGTGATAGTGCTTAGAAATTTTGCATTAGATGAATTTGATTTTGCAGTGGTGCTTGGAAATCTTTGCATTAGATCCAGAGAATATAAGTAGGTATCTGCAAGAGATTCTTTTGGAATTCACCTACAAAAACCAAAGGCAAAGCAGAGATCAGAAAGGGAGGTTAGGCAGCAAATTATTAAATTTCAGGCTCATTGTTCAAAGTTCTTTTTGTGTGGAAGTCAAGTCTAATGTGTTTCAAATCTGGGAAAGGGTATGAGACTCCGAACTGCTATTTGTAACAAGAACTTGGGTGAGTCACTTCATCTCTCCTGGGGATATTAACAGCTGCACCACCAGCCTCAAAGAGCGAATGAATTATTGTGGTAATCAAATCCAGTTGCAAGCTATAAAGCCCACATTTACTGTTAGTTATTGCTATAATCAGGCATCATTTCTTTTAGAAAAACCTTTTAGAAAGACCTACTTTTAGAAAATCACATTGCGTAGTTTGTCCCTACAATTTAGTATATGTGCTGCCGAAGTGAGCACAATTTGTCCCTACATTTGATACAAGGCATGTCAAGTGTTTAGCACGGTGCTTGGCTTATGGTCACACTCAATAGATTATAGCAATGATTATTTAATTTCTAGCAGACGTCTTCGATTTGGGGAAGCAATCAAAGGAAAATATCTCCTGGACAGGATAGAAGCTGCTGAACTAAGATCTGAAAAACAGGGCTTCTTCGTCTTTTTTAGTTGGCAGGGACTTGTAGCGATACTGAGGCGATTTGGAAAATCTAATTCACATTTTCAGTTTTCAGTGAGAATAATCCTTCTCATATGTACTATCCATTTATGTACTCATGTGCCATGACTGATCTGTTCATGGGGGCTCTACAAGGACTGTGAAGTATTCTGAGCTCACACCAAGTCGATGAGATGGAGTGTTACAATCACTGCCTCCAGGAAGTAGAGCATTTGCCATCCTTACAATATCCTATGAAGATTGTGAGATAGTTTTGATTCTACCTCTTATTTATAGCCTCACTGCAACCCTCTACATTTCTCAGGGTGTACAGTGTTCCTGTGACATGAGGAACCTGAGACTATGATCCTTTTTCTTCTATGTCTATATTTTTCTCAATGTAGCATGCTATCCCAGCTTTCAACACGCCTTCTCAGGTGTCAGCCCCTGTCTTGAAATCTAGCATGGATCTGGACACATAATAGATGACACATATATTTTTGAGGAATTAAATTTTAGTGAATTAAAATTTCATTCCCAACTTAGTGGTTGATGGTTAAGGATAAAACCTCAAAAATGAACTGTTAGCACTTCTCTCTCTCTCTTAGTATTCTTACTAAATACCAGATATTTCAGTTTCTGTAAAGCATGTCACTCCAGTAGGTAGAAAGAATTCATGGGGGTAATTTAACTGGCCTGATATGGTTCTCTGACCATTTTTGTCAGAATGGTCAGCAGACTAATCAGGTCTCTAGAAATCACAAAGGCTTATGTACAGGATGCCAAAAAAAGGGAGCCAGTGCCAATGGGAATAAGGGAGAAAACAGTTCAGTCATTAGAAATGTGTGTTTCTTTCTGTTACTTCTTTCTGACATTTAGCCTTCCATTTTGTCCACAATTCACCTTAACCTTTTATTTTCTTTGTGCATACCCAGCACAAGTTTATTTTCAAGATCCCACTTATTGACATCTCTGGTTTATTTGCACATTTCACTTACTTTTCTAGCTATTTAATAAAAGTTCTATTTATAACTTAAGTATTGATAATTTGTCCAGTAGGTCCAGGTGTCAGCTTTTGTAATGTCCAGCAGATTCCTTTCCACAAAACAAAAATCCTAAGATTTCATTCTCAGCTATTTCCATTTTCACAGATCTGAATGATGACTTTTGGTCTACAGAAATACATAACATAGTAATAATAATAACTTACTACAAGTTGGTCACTGTCATAAAATTTATCCTTTTTAAAATGAACAATTTAATTGTATTTAGTACATTCACAATGTACAACTGTCAACTCTTTATCTAGTTCTAAAACATTTCAAAATGAAATCCATATCCATTAAACAGTTATTCTACATTTTCTCCCATCTTCCCCAGCTCTGGCAACAACCAATCTGCTTTCTGTTTCTGTGGATTTGCTAATCCGGATCTTTCACATAAATGGGATTATATCTTTTGTGTCTGTCTTCTTTCAGTTAGCATAATGTTTTTGAGGTTCATCTACATTGTTAACATGTATCTGTACTTCATTATTTTTTATGGCTGAATAATATTTCATTGTATGTAGATATCAAAATTTGTTAATTCATTTATCTGTTGATGGACATTTGGGTATTTTCTACATTTTTGCTATTATGAATAATGCTTCTATAAATATTATTATACATATTTCTGTGTGACATAACTTTTCATTTGTCTTGGATATATACCTAGCAGTTGAATTGCATGGGCCATTGTAATTCCGTGTTTAACTATTTGAACAGCCACAGTGGTTGTACCACTTCACATTCCCACCAGTATGAGGGCTCTAATTTCTCTACACCTTTGTCAACACTTGTTATTTTACATTTTTGGTTATATCGATCCTAATGTATGGGAAGTGGTATCTCACAGTAGTTTTGGTTTGCATTTCCCTAATGACTACTTATGTTGAGCATCTTTTCATGTGTTTGTTGCCGTTTGAATATCTTTGGAGAAATGTCTATTCAAGTCCTCTGCCCATTTTTTGATTGGATTTTTTTTTTTCCCTTGTTGAGTTGTAAGAATTCTTCATATATTCTGGATATTAAACCTTTACCAGATATATGATTTGCAAATATTTTATTCCATTTTGTGCATTTTCTTTTCGCTGTCTTGATGCACAAAAGTTTTTAATTTAGAGGAAGTCCAATTTATCTATTTCGTTGTTGTTGTTACTTTTAGTGTCATAGTTAATAATCCATTGCCAATCCAAGGTCATGAAAATATGTTCCTACAGTTTCTTCTAAGAGTCTTATGGTTTTAGCTCTTTAATTGGAATTAAAATTTATATATGGAGTGAGGTAGAGTCCAACTTCATTCTTTTGCATGTGGATATCCAGTTGTCCCAGTAATATTTGTTGAAGATAATATTCTTTCCACATTGAATGGCATCCTTGTTGTCACCCTTTTTGAAATTCAATTGGACGTATATGTTTGGATTTAATTATGGACTTTCAATTCTATTCCATTTCCAGTAGCACACTGTTTGGATTACTGTGTTTTGAAATTGGGAAGTATGAGTTCTGAAATTTTGTGGTTTTTTTTTCAATCTTGTTTTAGCTATTTAAGGCCCCTTTGCAATTTCATATGAATTTGAGAATTGGCTTTTTCAATTATGAAAAAAAGACATTGGAATTTTGACAGGGATTGCATTGAGTTTATACATCACTTTAAATAATATTGCTATCTCACAATATTAAGACTTTCAAACCATGAATACTGCATATCTTTCTATTTATTTAGTCTTCTTTAATTTCTTTTAATAATGTTTTATAGTTTTCATTATGCAAATCTTTCACTTCCTTGTTTACATTTATTTCTAGGTTTTTTTTGATGTTATTGTAAATGGACTTGATTTCTTATATCTTTGGATTGTTTCTTACTGGTGTGTATAAACACAAGTGATTGTTATATTGATCTTATTTGGTGAATTCAGTTATCTCTAGTGACTTTTTTGTAGATTCTTTGGGCCTTTCTATAAATGTAAGATCACATAATTTGCCAATAGAGATAGTCTGCCCACTTTTTCCCCCAATTCATATGCCATTTATTTATTTATTTGTTTGTTTATTTATTTATTTATTTATTTATGCCTTATTGCTCTGGCTAGAACTTCTAGTACAATGTTGAAAGCAGTGGTGATGCCTGCTGTAGGTTTTGCAAAATTGGCTTTTCTCATTTTATGGAAGTTCCTTTTTTCGCCTAGTTTTCTGACTTTTTTTTAAGTCAAAAATGGGTATTTGATTTTGTCAAATGCTTATTTTGCATCAATTGAGATGATCATGTGGGTTTTTTTCTTTTCCTTTTTACTATTAATGTGGTATGTTGCATTGATTGATTTCCTTATGTTGAACCACCATGCATTCCTAGGATAATCCCACTTGCTCGTGGTGTATAATCCTCTTAATATACTGTTGATCTTGTTTGCTAGTATTTTGTTGAGCATTTTTTTGCATCCACAGTCATAAGTGGTATTAGTTTGTAGTTTTCATTCTGTGTTGTGTTCTTGTCTGGCTTTGGTTCAGGGTAATCCTAGCCTTACAGAATGAGTTGGGAAGTCTTCACTCCTATTTCTTGAAGGAGTTTGGAAAGGATTGATGTTAGTTGTCCTTTACACATTTGGTAGAATTCATCAGTGAAGCTTTATAGTCCTGAGCTTTTCATTGTTGAAAAGATTTTCATTACTGATTCAATCTTTTGTTATAAGTCTGTTGAGATTTTCTATTTATTCTTTAGTCAGTTTTAGTAGTTTGTGTGTGTCTATAAATTTGTCCATTTCATCTAGGTCAACACAAAATCTCTTCCAGTCTTTGCAGATTGGCTTTTGCTAGAGCACTCCTTCAATACTTTGCCAGGCCATTTTCCATCTCTGGGTCAGCCTTGACTTCATGTTTGCACTGAGCCTACAGACCAGCAGAGGTCAAAACATTAGGATCTTATTAGGTCTTTCCTGGGAGTGCACAAGGCTTTTAAAATTCCCCAGCATACATGAATCCTATACATTCCGAGTTTAAAAAACAAACAACCAAGCAAACAAAACCCACAACAACAATAAAACTTTTTCCCCAGCTTTTTCTCCCAGGCTTTGGTTGCTGTATTTTATGCCTCAATCATAACCTTTGTCCCAGGTGCTATGAGTTGTTTGTTAACCTTACATATTTTCAAGGCATTCTTGCCACTTTTCTCCCCTGAGTGAGTTCCCAGTTAGGCAAAACAAAGTCAGTGTCTTGGGGTGTTCTCCCAGGTAGCCCCTGGAAAGATTAGATGATGGACAATTCCTTGTGAGTAGGTGTTCTCTGGTTCCTCTGGAATCAAGGACTAGCAGGGGTTGCAAAGTAGGGAAGCTAGCTGCCATCTTTAAGACCACTGTTGACCCAGGGAGGGAGTTGGGGCAAAAGCAAATAAAAACACCACATAATTTTCCTGCTATTTTAAAGTTTCCTTTGTTTTGATTCACTGTTTGATTGGTTGCTATAAACCTCAGACTGTTTCCCAGAATTCTTGCCATTGTTGATTCTGACAGTTTTGCTTAATCTCTTGATGTTTCAAGAGGGGGCTCCTGGAGTTGACTGCTGTGTCATATTCACTGATATCAGTCGCAGTTTACTTTTGGGACCTTAATTATCACAAAATATGATAACGTAATATCTCTTGACTACAATGACATATACATATAAGATAGTATTTCCTATTTACTCTTTTAATTGTAATTTAATTGTCTACATATATTTGTTTCTGAGTCTAGGAACTCTAGGTCTTCTCTGTACTAAATCTACCACCTTCATTTAAAAAGTATCTAAAATATAGTTGATAAATACATATTGTGTAAATACACTCCATTTCCCCCCCAAAACAGTTTCAGATTAAATAAAGTACAAGATCATTTTAGAAATAATCCTTGTGCAACTTAAAAAACTTCTGGCTGCTGAAAATAAATTTGAATTGTTGGCAAAGGCAAGAGTTTTGAATAGAATGTAATATAAAGTCTTGTGAAGTTAAAACCAATTGTTTTATACTCATAGATACAGAGAACAAACTGATGGTTGCCGAATGGGAAGGGGTGTGGGGTGCAGGATGAGAAAGGTAAAAGGATTAACAAGTACAAATTGGTTGTTATGAAACAGTCAATGTAAAGTGCAGCATAGAGAATATAGTCAATAATATTGTAATAACTATATGGATCGCTTTGTAAATTATATAAATGTCTAACCACTATACTGTACACCTGAAACTAATATAAAACAATATTGAATGTCAACTATAATTGAAAATAAATAATTTAAAAATATTAACACGTTGAGTACAGATCACGAGAATCTTCATGAGGGATTTAAACCCCGCCGTACGCAACGTGTTAAAAAATTGTTTTATTGATTAAATTTTTTCTATGAGAAATAATTACCATAGACTCTTTAATACTTTATTATTAGAGATAAATGGAAATTAACTTTTTTCAACCATTTTGAAAATATTATTTTAAACTTTAATATTAGATTGCCATTCAATATTTTACAAACTAATGTGATGAAGAATAATTTGGGGGAAGTATTAGTGTATAGGTTGTAAATGAGGTCTCATGTTCTATAGTCTATTTTAATTATTAGAAAGCAAAGTTAATTGCAGACAAAAGCATATCCACATTGAGGAATATAAAAATACACTTAAATTAAATAAACAAAAGGGTACTTTTTGATGAGACTTCAGCTGGATTGTCCAAGTAGTAAAATATTTCCTTTACCTCCCAATTTTTTTTTTAAGAGTGAAGAAGAATATACGTAGACTCTTTGTGTCACATGAGAGGAAGTGGAGCACAAAAGGCCATCTAAAGGATGAAATTCGTATAAGGAGTTTTCTGAACCACTTATATCAACTGGTTACAACTTAGATTTAATTAAATTTGCAAAGTTGGAGGTGGGGGCAAGACAATAGGGCCAGAGTGCCAGCTTTAATTTTAACTTTGAATTTCTTGTCCTCAATCCACCGGTGTGACTATCTTACTGTTATTTAAATGCAGGATTTTCGATTTAATTTTCTTTCCAGGGAGACATAAAAACCACAGTTTCTTTTTTTCCAAGAAACGGCCAAAGAATCTCCTGTTACTTTATTTAGTGGTAAACCATTGCATTTTCAGTAGAGAAATACAGTCTATGCGGTAGCAGGTTCAAACGTTATAGTGTAAATGTGCAGGTAAAGATCCCTAAAATTAAACAATTATTAGATTATGATTGGTACTTAATTCACTTCTATGCATTTTGAATTTAGTGGTGGGATTGTTAATTAGAAAAGAGATTTGCTTAGGATACTAATATTTAAATATAAAACATTGAATTATTTCTCATAAGACATATTTCCCTTCTGTGCTTTGTATTAATTACAACTTCTGTTCTAATATTTTGTAATTTTGAGCAATTTATACTGAACTTCTTTATCTTGAATATAGGATATTTTTAGGCTAATCTAGCATTTTGTAAGCTTTAAAAATAATAACTGATAATATTTCATCTGCATCTATCTGAATACGTGCCTTTTTATCCTCAGTAGTAGAGTAAGGAAAAAAATGTTGGTTCTCTTCTAATTATTAACTTCATTTTATGTATATGACTAGTGGGCAGTACTATATTGAGATTATTAGAAATAAAGTGAAGTTATTAAGTAACTAAATAATAAAAAGCCTCTTTAGAATATACATGATGTATCTGTAGTTATATTTTTTCAAGAGGCCTTTGACAGACTCTCTTCCACTATTAGCCTTTTGCACCTATGTTCCCTCTTTTAGCATTACTCTTCCTTTCTTTCTTCATCTAGTTAAATTCTTCCTATTCTGTACCTTTTAGCTCAGATATCAATTCTTCTTGAATACCTTCCCTGACCTCCCTGACCACATTAGCTCCCCTGAACTCCCGTATATTCTAATTACATGGTCCTCTCCTCTGTGGTCTTCATACTAGTACGCAGTTTGACTTCTCTATAATCATTTCCCCATCTCCCCTACCATAAAGGAGTTTACAGGTACAGATGCCTTGTCTGGTTTTGCTCACCATCATAATCTTTGAACCCCGTACAGGGCACAGTACAGAGGCAGCTTCTAAGAAGCACTTGCTGTTAAATGATGTAGAATGCTGCACTCAAACACCACAACATGCTGCCCTATTTTATACTGTCATGTAAACTTGAAATAATTTCACTGGACAATAAAATTGCTTTTTTGTATGTATACAAAATCAGTTCGCTATCCATGATCAGTCAGGTTACCTATTCACTCATCATTCATTTGTTCATTTTTTCATTCATTTATTTGTTCATTCAACAATATTTAGCAAAGTCTCTCTCTACTGGTTACTGTTTTGGTTTTCAAGTGTTGTGTAACAAACTGTGAAAAAAACTTAGTAGCTTGAGACAATAGGCATTTTATTATTTCTCACAGATTCTGTGAGTCAAGAATTTAGACAGAAGTCAGGGATGAACTGTCTCTATTCCACATGATGTCTACTGGACCTGGTACCTCCAGGTTGGCTTATTCACTTACATCATCCAGCTACTCAGCAAGGATGGCTGCAACAGCTTGACTGACGTTGTACTGCTGCAGCTTGTTTCTCTTTGCCAGTTGGATTTTTCATTCTCCTTGCAGTTTCTGGACGTTTTTCTTTATGCAGCTTTTCCACATGGTCTCTCCACTTAGCCTCTGTAGTGGTCATTCCAGCAAGGTCATCTGAGTTTTTACATTCACTCTTAAGAGTGCAAAAGTGGAATCACCAAGCCACGTTCTATGAGTCTCAGGCCAGTTACATTTAAAAGGAAGGTGCTAAATAACAGAATGTCATTTGGGGGTGACCAAAGTAACAGTTTACCACAGCTTTTGTGGTAGAAAGTGAAATAAGATTTGCTGTCAACAAATTCAGTCTGCTGGGGAGAGAACAATAAGGGAATCAATAATTATGAAAGCAATCTGTCATAGTTATTAAGAGTGTAGGTTTTGGGCAGATCTGACTTTGACTTTTGCCTCACCACTTGCTTAGTGAGTACTTATATAGATTACTTAGATAAGTTAGTAAGCTATCTTACTGAGCCTGTTTCTAATCTGTTCAAATACTTAATGCAATTCAGAGAGATTGTGTGGGAAAGAGTGTACTGTAAGTAATAGAGAAAACATATTTTTTTCAAATACAGGGAATTTCATAAATAGACTGCAAGGGAAATCTCATATAGCTTCATTTTTAATGGCAATATATTAATTTTAAAATATAGTAATGTAAGGTTGATTACCATATTTTGCCATGTATAATATGCACTCACATTTTTGGCCCAGACTTTCAGGGGGAAAAAAATCTTTCGTTTTAATTTTTTTAATTCAAAATTTTATTTGTTTACATTTAGTACTTGTTTTTTGTGTTATAAAGGAATTTTGGCATTTATTTTTTAACATATTATGGTACAATAAATTTTATGTAACAAATAATTACAAAACACAAGAACAGATACGAGGTACAAGAAATTTTATATACCGGAAACAAATTTACGACATTTACCCATCATAGAGGCCACGAACTCTTCATCGTTGTTGCAAGTTTGTGGTAAATTCAACAAAACCAATTATTGTAATCCAGGGTATTATTTTGCATACAGATACTATTACTGATTTCTAGAGTTACACTTTTAACTCATAAGTATAAATAAAAGATTCAAAAACATTGATATAGATATGGAATTAGTACTACCCATTTATTCTGTGCATCCTTATTTTTCCCTCACAAATTTGGGCAAAAATGTGCATTATACATGGGAAAATATGGTAAATTTATCTATCCACTTGGAAAATTTAAAAATATAAAACACTCTATTAATAACTTCACTAAATAAATTAAATGGAAATTACAAACTATTTAGAATAAGCAGAATATAGATTATTACATATCAAAGTTCATGTAATATAGCCAAAGCAGTAAACAGAGGAAAATATGTAATCTCAAATGCATTTATTACAAAGCAAGAACCGAAAAAAAAGGAACCAGGAAATAGAACAACATAAGCATAAAGAAAGTAATAGGAAGAAACTAGATAAAAGTTAAAGCAGAAACAATCAAACCAAGCAGTTGATCAAAAGACCAGGAAAACTTACAAACATTGGCAAACTAATTTCGAAAAAAACTCAAAAACACGAATTAAGGATGAGAAAGAGAACATGAAAATAATTTCAGAGATAAGAAAATGATAAGAGAATGTTATACCCATGCATTTGAGAATCTGGATGAAATGTATTATTTTCTAAGAAAAGACAAATTATAAAATTTGGTTCAAGAGATTTAGAAACCTAAGTAGATCAATAACCATAGAAGAAATACTTGTTCACATCTGTTTTCACCTGTTATAGTCCCCTTGGATGAATTTATACTGATTATTCAAGACATTGGAAAAGAAAACAAGTTTGCAGTTCTCAAACGGTTGAATTGGAAAGCTCAATAAATTTCCTTTACTTATAAATCAAGGCCATCCTCTTTACGATCTTGTTGTATGTGCCAGTTTTCTCCACTGAACTTCCCACAAGAAGGTTTTAACCTCTGATAACTATGTATTTCATTTGTATGAGTCTTTGCAGTATGTTAGGAATGGAAACAGGGCCAACCACGATCGGTTCGATGTGTGCTGCGTAGTTGAGTCTGAGTGGAATCCTCTATGTTAGGTGGGATTCCAATCAGATCCTTGGCTCACCTCACATTTAGGAGTTTGGTAGTGCAATCACTCCACATCTTCCTAGTTTTTCTGTCTGATTTCCCAACATTTCTTCTTCATTCAGTGGTTTAATACATTTTATTTCTACTAATAATATCACTAAATTCAATATATACCCAAGTTAACTGAAGCAAAGCCAAGGATAGCACACATGTAAATGAAAATGATTGGCCAGTATTAATCAGAACATTAAAAAAAATTAGCAAATTATAGCCAGTAATGAGTGTATTAAAATAACAATACAGTATGATTAAGTATGTTTAGAGATAAGTAACAGAAACAGTGACTGTAACATGAGAATGAAATGTGCTTTGGAGATTTGATGTCTACATAAATGTCTACATAAAACCATTTGGAACTTGTGTCTTTTTTTGTGGCCGAGTTTTAGCCATTCTTGGTTAAAACAGATCAGATTTTAAAATGTAATGTATTAGAGAAGGGAAGCGTGTTAAATTGTTTCTTTGCTTTTCTCATTCAGACCCTCCCCAAATTATTCCCAGCTCCCAGCCCTCCCAGTCTCTCCTGCCCCTTTATTTTTTTATTTATGGTGGGCTTCCAGCATTCTGATAATAAATATATGCCTGTTTTTGAAGGGTTCCATGAGGTATTTCTCCACATGGCTATCTACTTATGCCTAGGATTTATTTTCATCTAGTCCATAGCCAGGCAGAAAATAGTGTGATAAAAAGATGTCATTGGTTCTGTTTGCTGTATGTTCTTTACTGGTCATGCCTGATTCTACCATGACTTTATAACTGTGTGTCTGTCCCAGGGTGATTTGTTTAGAAGCACTCTTTTCCCTGGAGCACACTGTCAAAATTCATTTATAGTGACTCACACTTGGATTTTCTTTTTTAAGTCTTCAAATGCTTTGCCATTCCAAAGGCTCTCTCAAACCTTCTTAAGACTCCTGAAGTCTCTAAGGGACACATGGGAGAAAAATCACTTGTGTCCTTTTGAATAGATACTCGTATGTATGTGAAGGATAAGAAAATAAAGTAGCAAGGGGTGTCTACTCTTTCAACAGTCCTACTTTCTGAGACTCTCCGAACTTCCAAGTGAAAAACACAAAAAATAGTGTTTTTTCTTTTCCATGTGATTATATATCTGGTAAAATGTGTGTGTGTGTGGTGTGTAATTTCTCTCCTTTGTAAATATAAGCTGAAATACATTTGAAATGATACCTTCTACCAGGTCCTTTAGAATAAAATAGATTTTATTATTTACAAAAATTATGGTAAATGTTTATTTTCTATAGTATTTGTTTACAATGTGTGTTTTAAAATTCAGTTGCTTGGGAGACCATTTGAGTCTGCTTTCCTTCCATGGAAAATACCGTTGCTTACTATTTTTCTGCAGAGCCCTCCCCTACATACACAGGAGAATATGCTTCCAAATTAGCATAGAAATAATCAGGGCTTCAGGATAACTATCCGTAAAGAAATGACTTAGAACATGACTTTTTGTGGAAAAGGTTAATCTAACCTATTACTGACATGATTAGAAAATCTTGAAAATAGATGTTCACAGTATTTACGTGAAGTGCTGCTTTAATTACGCAGTGAGAGTACACCTAAATACATGAGACACTCACATTTAGGAGTAGTGGCCACATTATATGGTGTTATTCTAGCTTTACATTCACGTACACGCTCATTGTTTTTATTTATTGTAGGCTTTGCTCAGAGAATAAATAATGTGATGAAAATAAATATTGTATGTGCATGTACGCAGCTTTTATTTAATAGACATTAAAGTAAATGAATATGAATTTGTTCACTAGAAGGCTCCTGTGTTTGAAAAAATAAATCATCATTTTATCATTTTGAGTACTTTGTAGCTGGAGCAGCAATCCGCGTATTTTCTTATTTACTTGTGATTGTTGTGATTGTCTAGACCCAGAAAACGGTGGTATATTGCGTTACATCTACAAATTGTTGTAAAGAGTATTATATTATTGAATGGTCAACACTAATTATACTTTTATTTCCAAATTTCTTCCAATTTAATGAATTGATTTCTTTGCACTTTTAACCACTTCTAACAAAGTACAATTCTAAAAATTCTAACATAAAAAATTTAACTAGTTTCCTTATCATAAAAAGCTCCACCACAATTGACCTGCTGACCTTAATTCCCAGGAAACTGTCACATTACTTCTTTACCCTTTTGTCTAACTTAACAATGTAACCTAAAATACTGCAGTGCTTTAAAGTTTCTCAGCATTGTAAGGTCAAGCTTTGGTCACCATAGTTACAGTTTAGATCTGTGGGTCAGAGGTCAAATAGATTAATGATGTCAGACACATCTTTAAATGGTTCTAATACTACTTCACCATGCGGTAAACAGCTGAGCATATTTGATATGACAAAAGCATTCTTCAGTCTTGCTAATAAGATCTTTGGAGACATCTGATAAACAGGCATTTTCTATAAGAACTTGCAATACTGGGCTGCAAAGTCGGCAATAATAATTAGCTGTTAGATTTATATCATCAGAGGGAGATTGAAAATAAAATATGTTAAATAGTTCTGATTACACACTTATGCACATTTTGTGTTTTATCTGTCTGTCTATGTAGCTGTCATCAATCTAATTGATCATCTATTTATTTATAAAATTAAGTATCCTTACTTCCCTATTCGTTTGTGGTTAACCATGAAAATGGATACAAAATACAAGCTTTCTGATTGGGAGTGTGTGCTTTTTTTGTGTGAAGACTTGTGGTGTCTTTTCTCCGGATTTGGGAAGTATGCATTTAAAACAGTTACATTTATTTAGAAAAGTGTTTTTCAGAAAGCCTCACATTAGGGATCATGTAAATTCTCCATTTGTGTTTTCTATCCAAACACTTTCTTTATAGCTTCAGAGTCTTTTTTTTTTTGGTCCTATAAGGAAACTGTTTCTCCCATTGTGAATCAGAATGAAAACAAACAACAACAACAAAAAAACTATTAAAGTGAACATGACTACTAGAAAAATTCAAATGTTAGTTTTTTTTTATAATACTCTGTAAATAACAATTTTGAATAAAAAGATCACAGAAACGCAAAGATGATGAAGCAAAAATGTTTAGATGAGCTTAAAATTATTATTAAAATATATTTAAGCAAATAAAAAAAAATCACCAGATTGTTATTTACAGATGTGAATTTCACTACAGAATATCTTTTTTTCAAACCACTAACAATATGGAATATAGCAGCCAATAGACAAAAATATGTTTAAGCAACAGGCTTAGGTTAAATTAAACATGAAAGGATACCCTGTTTCAGAAGGTTTTGTTTCCCGTGTGTATTTTGTGCAGCTGTAAGATTTTAAGCTCGCTGGAGCATTTGCTCTCAATCACATACTATAAAGGTAGACAAAGGAGAGAGCTAGGAGGTTTGGCAGCTGGGAGGTGTTAATATGGAATTTAATAGCAAAAAAGAGGGGGGTTGGGGCTTTTCTAGGTGAAACAGAGATTGGCAGCTGGGAGGTGGAAATAAGTCTTGGTGTCTGGGAAGAGCTGCTAGTTCAGTTGCTTGTGAGTTTCAAATGACAAGCTAGCTTTCATGTGAATGAATGGTTGTCTCCTGTTTTGCTTTCAATTCAATGAAAATCGTTTCCTTGTAGATATCGTGAAAACCAACTACTCAGCAAAGACATTAATTGCTGACTTGTTTGGCAGCACTTAGGGACATTGGTTCAACAAACTGATGGAGTATTCTGTTTGGTCATTATGCCAGGAGAATGGCAAATCAATATTTAACTACCTTTTGAAGAAGCCACACCATGGAAACACTGGTTTTGTATAAAACTGTTTATTTACACACATGTGAAGTGTCCTGCCATGCAAGAAAAATCGTTTATTCTAACTGTAGAAAAATTCTGAAGTCAAAATATCAGGTTTGACTTTCAGAATCTGAAATACTATTCTATTTCTGTTAAGTGTTGAGATGAGCCTTGTGTTTAGATTTCTTGCTCCTGCTACTCACATTACTAAAATGGGTAAACCAACCATTACTTATATCTTAACATTTTTTTTATGAAAAACATGTGGAATTTTGGGTATTGCATTTTATTTACTTTTCTTTCTTAAAGTAACTCATTTCTTGTCCACTTTCGATGGCTTTTTATTTTAATTTTGTGAGTTTACACATTTACACTCTTGTTAGTGTCTGGCCAGAATTGTTTATGTTTTGCTCCTGTAGCAGTTTAGCAGCAGCCAGTTACCTATCCCGGGTGCACATTCAAATTACCGGAACATAACTGATGCCCAGGGCCACCCAAAACCAGCTGAAATAGCAGTGGAGGGAATGATTGCTTTGGAGCCAAACTTCCCTGAGCTGCCTCTGCCATTTAATATCTGTGTGGCATTGGGCAAATTACCTAACCTCTCTGTGTCTGTTTCCTTATATATAAGAGAGAAAAAATAATGATACTTAAAGGATTTTGTGAGGATTTTATAGAACATTGGTAAAATTTCTCACCGAGTCCCTAGTACATAGGAAACATTCCATAAAGGATAATAATAATGCTAATAATAAACATCACCCTCCCAATTAGCTTGCTATGGGTCCTTGAGAAAGTCCCTTAGCCTTTTCAGGCCCATTTCTTTACATATACAATGCAGATACAACAATGGCCAATCTCAAAGAGTACTTCTGAGTTTCAAATTACAGATGTCTGTGAAAGGGGTTTGAAGAATGGAGAGCCATATAGTAATGTAAGATACAGCTTTTATTACAGTTGCTAAGGCTGCTAGTACCAGGCTCAAAGAAAACACCACCAAAATTTGAAACCATTTGTGAGGGGCATTCAATACTTCATTTATCATTTTTTCAGAGGTTTTCGTGGAACGTTCTAATGAGTTGCAGACCACACCATAGCTCCTGTGTCATTGAATACTTGGAGTGACAATGTCCGTGAAGAAGGATATTTTCACCACCTCGTCCTGTCACTGTTTAGAATCTGTCTCATTGCTATCGATCACATAGAGTTAATGCAGACTTGGAGATTTTCCTTGGCTTTTTTCAACTCTGTTCATTCCTATGGGCTACAAAGACCACTTCTTTAGAAAAGACCTCTTTTCTGACTTCATCTTGTTATTTTCACCTGAGGATCTTCTCAAAGATCCCAAGGTGAGCATCAAATGCCAACCAAGTTGGATGTGGCTAGAGTTGTCCACCACTTATCATTTTGCTTTATTCAGTTCACAATTTTTTTTCCCTTAGCATGTTCTTTTGTGTTTATAGACTTTTTTTCTTTTCTTTTGCAGTGAGGTTAGCTTTATTGTTTTATTAACTCACTTTCCTGTTGGTCTGTGTCACATATAAAGTGCCATATCAAATACTGCTACAGCTTAGCAATTACCTTTGATTCTATCAGCCCACAGCTCTGTGACTGATGCTAAGTCAGGGCTCTAAGTGATTGAATTTTCTTATTTTCTAGTACTATTGAGTATCACTTTATGATATGCATTCACAAAATTCAGGCCGCATGACAACTGTTCCTGCAGTGAAATAACTTTGTGTGCATTTCATATTTTACATAGAGTGTGTAGTAGTGGTTCTCAGATTTAACATGCATCACAATTATGTGGAGGGCTTGTTGGAGCACAGATTGTTGGTCCCCACCTCCAGAGTTCTTACTCGGTAGCTCTGGCATGGGGCCTGAGAATCTGCATATGTAACACGTTTCCAGGCCACGCTGCTGCTGCTGCCTGGGCTACCACATAGAACCCACTGATGTGCTGAGTGCTGAGAGGCATTGCACAGATCCCTTCCAGAAGTAGAACACTCATTCCCAATTGCAAGGAACACTGGCTCTGATGGCTCCCAGGCCCTCTGTCAACTGCCTTCAGCTAATGGGAGCTGCTTTATTTAAGGCTACACTCTGCTATACTTGTTGCTCACATATAATGATAGGTCAATGCAGGGATTATAAAGGCAATTCTTGCCTCAGTTCAGGATAACTGGAGGGCCATCACAGCTCCAGAGCTCCTGTGGGATTGACTGAGTCCTTCATTGCAGTTATAGCACAGTTCAATTTTTCTCTTTGCCTAATCTCAATTTCTTTACTCCCAAAAGCATTCTCTGATTAACCTTTATCTCAATGTCTGTGTCCAGAGACTCTGGCCTGCAGCAATAGATAATAAAATAATGTTGTATTTGTTAAGTACATATCTGACAGTAATTAAATATCCCAACTATTCTTGTGGAGGAGCAAGAGGAGGTTTGTTATGGTTTATCTGGTGATTCATGAGGCCCTAGCCATCTAATTCACCAGAACCACCAGGATGGTGGTACCTAAGCTCCTGATTCTCTGATTTAGAGCTTTTGTTAATTCTCCCTTAACTATTTTATCTCCTTTGCCTCAATATATCAGTCCTTCTTTTAGGAAAATTTGGTCAGTGTCTTTCTGTTCATCTGCATTCTAGTTGCAAAGGTTTTCCCATTCTTTAACTCCATATTTGCTCCATTTCATCTCCAGCAAATGTTTTTCAAGAAGCTCTTGAAATTCCATGTCTTTCATAAAGCAAGCTATTGTGCTTCAGTGGGTTAGAAGTAGGATGACTCTCCAAATCAACCCTGTCTAAAATCCCAGATGTGCTTCTCTCTAAGAACTTTTACTACTGATAATAATGACTAGCACTAATGCTTTATATGTGCCAGGCATTTATTTAAGCATGTTAGAAATATTAACTCTTTCAACCCTCATAGCACCCTGTGAAGAAAGTACTGTTATTCCTATTTTAGAAAAGAAGAAACCAAAGCACAGAGAAGTTAAATAACTTAGCAAGGTCATGCAACTAAGAAGCAGTGGAGCCACGATTCAAACCCAGGAAGACTGGCTTCAGAATCTGCGTTCTTTACTCATACAGCATGCTACAAATGTTCACATCTCGTGTGTTATCGTTTGGCACTTATGTTATGCTGAGACAATTTTTAACAGCTTTATTGAGATATAATTCACATTCTGTACAATTTGACCATTTAAGTGTATAATTCAATGGATATTCATTATATTACATATTATATTCATTATTATATTACATTATTCATTTTTTAAATTGTAAAATGTAACATAATTATCCATTTAATCTTTTTTTCAGTTTTATTGAGATATAATTACATATAACATGATGTAAGTTTAAAGTGTGCAACATAATGATTCTATATACATATACTGGGGGTGCCAAAAAAAGGTATACACATTTTAAGAGATATTATCTTAAAATGTGTATATACATTTTAAGAGATATTATCTTAAAATGTGTATACATTTTTTGGCATCATCTGTGTGTGTGTGTGTGTGTGTGTGTGTGTGTGTGTGTGTGTGTGTGTGTGAGATGGAAATGATTACTACAATAAATTTAGTTAACATCCGTCACCTCACATAGTTACAATTTTATTTTTCTTGTGATTTCTTATAAGGTCTACTCTCTTAGCAACTTTCAAATATACAATATGGTATTGTAAACTATAATTACCATGCTGTAGATTATATTTCCAGAAATATTTATCTTATGACTGAAAGTTTATACCTTTTTACCACCTTCACCCAATTCCTTCCCCTACCACCTCTGGCAACCAACAATCTGTTCTGTTTTTATGAGTTTGGTTTTTTTTAGATTCCCCATGTAAGAGAGATTATAAAGTATTTGTCCTAGCCCTGGCTAGGACTTCCTGTGCTGTGTTGAGTAGGAGAGGTGAGAATGGGCCTCCATGTCTTCTTGATCTTAGAGAAAAAGCTTTCAACCTTTCACTACTGAGTATGAGGGTAGCTGTACGTTGTCTTACATGGCCTTTATTTTGTTAAGGTATGTTCCTTCTATACTCAGTTTGTTGAGAGGTTTTATTATGAATAGATGTAGAATTTTGTCAAATGCTCTTTCTGCATCTTTTGTGACAATCATATGATTTTTATCCTTCGTTCTATTAATGTGACATACTCATTGATTTGCATATATTGAAGCATTCTTATATGTCAGGGATGAATACCCCTTGATCATAGTGTGTAATCCTTTTACTATGCCCTGGGATTAGGTTTGCTAGCATTTTTGTTGAGAATGTTTGCATCCACATTCATCAGGGATGTTGGCCTGCAGTTTTATTTTTTTGTAGTGTCCTTTTTTGGCTTTGGTTAGCAGGGTAATGCTGGCCCCATAAAATGAGTTTGGGAGTATTCCTTCCTCTTCATTTCCGGGGAAGAGTTTGAGAAGCATTGATGTTAATTCTTCTTTAAATTGATAAAATTCACCAGTGAAACCATTTGGTCCTAAATTTTTTGTTTTTGTTTTGTTGGGAGGTTTTTTTGATTAGTGATTCAATGTCCTTACTCACTGTTTGTTTCAGATTTTCTCTTTCTTTATGATTCAGTCTTGGTAGGATGTATGTTTCTAGGAATTTATCCATTTCTTCTAGATGTCTAATTTGTTGGTGTACAGTTGTTCATAGTCATTTTAAGTATATAATTTGTGGCATTATTTACATTTACAAGTCTGTGTAACCATTACTGCTGTCTATTTTCAAAACTTTTTCATCACTACAAACAGAAACTCTGTAACCATTAAACAATTCCTCATTTCTCCCTCACCACTAATTCTAGTAATCTCTCATCTACTTCCTGTCTCTATGAACTTGCCTATTCTAGGTATCCCATGTAAGTGGAATCATACAATATGCATTTTTTTGTGTCTGACTTATTTCACTTAGCATAATGTTTCTAAAATTCAGTCATGTTGTAGCATGTAGAAAAACTTCTTTGTTTTTTATGCCTGAATAATACTATGTGTATATACCACATTTTATGTATCTATTCATCTATTGATAGACATTTGGTTGTTTCCACTCCTTGGCTATTCTGAATAATGCTGCAGTGAGTATTGGTGTACAAGAATCTATTTGAGTCCCTGTTTTCAGTTCCTTTGGTTATTTATCTAGATGTGGAATTGCTGGGTCATATGGCACATCTACGTTTAGCTTTTTGAAGAATTGTCAAGTTGTTTTCTATAGTGGCTGCACCATTTACATTTTCACCAACAGTGTATGAAAGTTTTGATTTCTTTACATCTTCATCAACATTTATTATTTTCTTTTTTTTATTGTAGCCATTCTATTAGGTGTGAAGTGATATCTCATTGTGGTTTTGATTTGCATTTCCATAATGACTAATAATGTTAAACATCTTTTGATGTGCTTATAGACATTTGTTTATCTTTTTTTGGAAAAATGTCTTTTCAAGTCCTTTGCCCATTTTTTGGTTGGATGGAGTTCTTTATATATTCTAGATATTTAACACTTACCTGATGTATGATTTACAAATCTTTTTCCCATTCTGTAGGTTGTCTTTTCATTCTCTTAAACATGTCCTTTGATGAAAAAAATTTTTTTTTAAATTTTGATGATTTTTTTTTCTCTAATTTTTCCCTTTTTTTGTTTGTGCTTTTGGTGAAGTTAGAAATAACTTATTTTTCCTACTAAGAGTTTTATAATTTTAGCTCTTATGTTTAGGTTGTTGATCTATTTTTAGTTAATGTTTATGTATAGTGTGAGGTGGGAGTCCAACTTCATTCTTTTGCATGTGGAATTCAAGTTGGCCAAGCATCATTTGTTTAAGAAACTATTTTTTACCTATTGAGTAGTTTTCACACTCTTGTCCAAAATCAAGTAACCATTGATGTTTGGGTTTAATTTTGGACTCTCATTTCTATTCCATTGGTCTATATATCCAGTCATATGCTAGTGTCATACTCTTGTGATTATTGTAGCTTTGTAGTATATTTTGAAACCAGGGAGTGTGACTCCTCCAACTTTGTTCTTATTATTTAAATTTATTTTGGTTATTTGGGGTCCGCTGCAATTATATTATGTTTTGCTTTTGTACTACTGGCATTCAGTGTTTATTTGTCTGGGTGTATCTTGTCTCTTTTAGATTGTATTCATGCAGTATCTATCACAGTATCTTTAAAAGATTTCTGGCAAGCTAGTTCAGCTCCTGATTTATACTCTACTAGTGTAAGTCTGTACTGTCTTATCTACAATTCCATAATTCAAAACCAAAAAATGTCCTGACCAGTAACTTTTTGGAAGAAAAAACTGAGTTAGACTAACATGAGGCTATTGAGTCCTTTAAAAAATCTTTCCTAATATGACTGTTTATATCTTTTACAACAAAAATATTAATATGTTTGATTAGAGGGTGCTATCTGAGATCTCACAGGGACACTGTATTATATATAGTACATGAACTGTATTTTCTTTGTAAAATTGAGGAAATTCTGAATCCTGAAACACATTTGACCCCAAGGGTTTCAAATGTGTAATTGTTGACCAAGATTTTGACTTTAGAGATATTTAAAGAAAAAAAAAATCCCCAATGAAAGTATGGTAACTCCTCTGTTGGAAAACTTCTTAAAAAGTTCGGTGTTTAATATGATCTTTTTTTCAATTGTCATTAAAGAATAGTTGTTGACAGAAAAACCTTTGTGCAATAATGCTAAGTATATTGAGTAGAGTTTTTCACTAACATTCTTTATCACTTACAGTAAAGCAATGCACTCTATAATAAGAAAGATAATAGTAGTAGTAAGTAATAGTAGTGTAGATGGCATTTCCTTTGTAAATGTGTTGCATGAGGAACTGGTGTGCCTCTCCCTTCAGTTAAAAACAGATTCTCTGTCTTTGTTATGTTTATATTAAAACCCACTGCTAAGAGTTTCCACCATAAAAAGAAAAACAGTTTATTTTCAACTCTGCAACTCCCATCCTATGATAGCACTAGCCAGGTAGACTGACATCAGATTCAGTTGTTTAATTCACACCCTCATGATGACAGAAAGACAGACAGAGAGATACTTGTTTCAACTATATAAACCCATGAACTACATAGGTTTTTGAAGCTCTGGCTCTGATGAAAATGACCATCAATTTTCTAAATTCACACTCTGGTGATAAAAGGGGTAATGCTTTGTTTGTTTTGGCACAATTTGTACTATAATGGGATTGATCCTGAAAGGTTGGCATGGCTTCTTGTGCAGGGGTGACCCACAAATTTGTCAAATATTCTATATTTTTCAGGATTTCCCAAACTTCAGCCATTCTTGACCATTTTCAGAATTTTTGTCATAATTGAGTAATCTTATGTTATTATTTATTTAGTGTTTTTCGTTGCTTTACTCAAAAAAAAAACAACACTAAATTTAAAAAGGAAAATTTGTATAGCTGTCAAAAAAGAAAAATCAGTATGTTTCAAATAAATGCATAACTGCTAAACATAAAAAACTTACCTATGTTTGCTCCCTAAAATGATCTCAAAAAATACTGGAACCACACCATACTCTCAGGAAAACTGTCTCAAGTTGAAACAGGAATTTGATGCACCCTTTGAAAGGATGCATTTATAGGAAAAATTGGGGTGGGGTGAAACCACAATATTTTCTCTAAATTTGGGAATGCATTAGTACTTTCTTAATTTAAAAACAAAGTACCAATGAAGGAATTACTACCAAAGTCCACATATGCATTTCGGACACTTCCTCATTGCATGGAAGCAATCTATTTATATGTCTGCTGCCCCAGACTGAAGTGTTCTAGAGCAGAGACTTACTTGTCTTATCCCTTTTTGTAACCCCATGCCCAGTATAATGCCAAGTAAATAGTAAACTCTCCATAAAGTTTTGTTTAAAACACAAAACAAAATAACAAGTAAACAGAAACTGTGCCTTTGTTCCTTTGTGCACATTGAACTTATGAACGGAATGATAATTGATAGTTTGGAATGTTTGAATTTTGACTTCTATCTTTGCTATTAATTTGTCCTAGACACTTGAGCTCGACTTCAAGAGCTTGGTCATTTGTAAAATGAGAGGATTGATAATGCTAGCCATTTATTCGAAAGAGGTAGAAAGACTTTATATTTATAACACCCTGGAATGACATGAAATTGGCTATGAAAATCAGTTTTCTTGATTTATTGTCACAGCACATTTAAATACAATGGTTCACCAAATATTATAACTTGTAATTAGGACATTGTTTTTGGTTACAGAAACTGTACTGACTTTGTTCTTTTTAAACACTTTAAAATGTTTATATATTGACTATAGAGATGCATCCTTCAGTTAAGGTGACTGTGTTAAAAAGATAAAAACGAGGCTATTGTTGGAAATAAAAACCAACTTTGCATTAAGTTCAACTTTTATCTATTAAAGTAGTAATCCAAAATTATGGGCTCCAGTTCCTTCTTTATTTCTTATGTGTATATTTAATGGAGAAATTTAATGAGATAGTTCCCCTAAATCTTTCACCGTGGTTTTATGATTTAACATAATGCCAGTCTTTGTAAAGATAGATACAAATCTCTTATAATTTTCTGATTTTGTTCATATTAACTATTTATTTCTTAAACGTTCATGATTTAATGCTTTATTTACTCATTCACATATGCTCTTGGAAACCTAGTATTGCATTAGGACAATGCTTCTAGGATTCAAATTCATAAAAAATCTGAGATTTTAGATCAGGGTCATTTTAATAGAGAAGAAAGTCATTGGGACAGGAATTTTTGATTGTTAGGCAACAAAAAAAAACTGATATCACTTGAAATTATTAGTCTAGAACTTTCTTTTACTTAACTTAAAATTGAAAGAAATAAAATGGGTTCTGAGACAACTGTATGGAAAATCAGGCTTTTAACATTTTCTAGTTGGCACCAGCCGTAATTGGCACCAGGAACGAAAGTGAACTAAAGTTGTGTTACTATAAACACAAATGTTTTGTTTCGATCTGAAAGAAGAAAGGATTGTGATGTCCCCTAGTGTGGATATTTATTGGAGAGAAGTCTATTGCCAGTCTACATTCCATTGTAATTGATTTTTAAATATGAAGCTAAACAGGAAATGTCATGAGTGATGTGACCATCTGTCAAGTGTAAATAGAGTCAGAACAAGTGGATGGAACCTGCACAAAGCAAGGCAAATGCATTGAAGTGCATCTGAAAGATTTTAAACCTGAGAAGTTATAATGTTTATTTCACATACTTGTAGTTCATGTGCAGTTGCAAATTGTAGCTCTTGTCACAACTGTGGTAATTTTTGCTAAGTGAATTTAAATAACATCTCATTCATTTTCATCTGATATGCTGGGACTTCACTTCTTTAGGAATTCTCTTTTGAAATCGCTAGGAGTTCTTTCCTAGCCAAGAAGCCTGTTTTCACAGTAATTATAAATTGGGAATGCAGGTAAGAGGAAGGAAGAAACACAAAAGGGTGCTTTATGTAATCCCACCCCTCTGCTCTGTTCAAAGGTGTCAAAAAGAAATCAGGGATTGTTAAAACTCATACTGAGGGATTTATAGAAGGCATCAAATTGGTGACAAGTTACAATGAAAACTTTTCATTGTAAATGTTCTCAGCAAACAGTATGACATCTCATTTTAGTAATCAGTGGAGAAAAAGTTCTTTGGGGGGAAAGTAAAATGTATTCTAAAGTGATTTTTTGGGGGAGATGGAAATGTAGATAGAATAAGCATTTAAATAAAGCTATAGGAGTAAAATGATACATCTATCAGTTATACATGTTATGTACTTTTGTATTGAAATGTGGATGGCTATACCTTTATCAAATTACACTTTTATTATTTCATTGCTGTTTACATTAACTTCCATTAACTCTGTTGTGATCCATAGTTTAAGATGGGCCACAAAAATTACTTTCATCATTTCACAATTTTAAAATAAGTATCAACATAGGGCTATCCTGTTCCTTTAATGGATCAGTTTAATCCATAGTAATGCAACCCTTTAAAGTCTACATGTCAAAGATAGCATTTTTACTTGAAGAAAGTAAACATAAAAGAACTTTAAGGTTTTTAGTATCTGTTTCCTTTACTGATTTTAATGGACTTCCAAAACAATTAAGGGCAGTGGGTGGCCTCTTACTGGCAGAAGCCGATTTTTAAGTGCCTGTGTTTATTTTTCCATGTTGACCTCTTACCTGGGACATTTTTGCTTTTTAAAAATTATATTTGATAAATAGCTTATTCAAATGCTGAGTAATGGGATGCTCCCTTTCAGTAGTCAATTTGAAAATCTGCCCTTTACAAATTTTGAATGATTTAAAAACACCAACACATACATTCATGCTCAGATAAACACTGCATATACCAAAGGACTTGTAAAGGTGTACGGATCTTGCACTAATGACTGTATTACCTGCATATTGTTAATATTAAAGAGTACATATTGTTTACTTATGCATTCATGCATATTTATTGTAGGCCTGCTGGTACGTAGCTAATGCAGCTTATTTTTATTAAGCACCTAATATGTACCAGTGCTTGCTAAATGTATTCAATTCCATATATTATTTAGTCATTACCATAACCCTAACATATGTATTGTTTTAATCTCCACTTACTGAATGAGGATATGGGGACGACAGAATAATTCACTCAACGACATACTTGTATTCCTAGAAAGTGGTGGCTTAACAATTGAAACTCACATCTGTCTGTCTTTATGTACAGCCATGATGTATGGTGGAACGCATTAAAGTCTATCTTGTAGATTTCATAGTTTCCTAAAATACTACTGTGGTGATGATAGTTTTATCTCCATTGAATTCTGGCCATATTCTTCCCCCCGCATTCTCCTTTCTTTTGTCTGATGGCTTTTTTTAGTTTCTTTTGTATCAAGTGCAGAAGAAAGGCCAAGGCCAGAGATAGATATGTCATGAGGGTATGGTTCTGGATAAGATCACCAAGAAAGTCCAGAGCAAAAATAAGGCTGAGAATAGAAACCAGGGATACACCAATGATATGATCAAATTGATGCTTAGGAGAAATGAATCTGACAGCTGATAGAATCTACCAAGGGAGAAGATAGCAATTAATTACCATCCGGATTCAAATGTGTGGTGTTCGGGGTTCTTCTGCCAACAGAGGCTTGAGAAGACAAGTCAGGAGAAGTTATGATACTTCTACCAGTGAATCCTTAGCTTTGTCTTTTGTTTATGGCTTTATCATTTATTAAACGTTTTCCCTGAAACCCTTTTTATTGCCTCTCAGGACTATCTTTTGGAGTTGTGAATTCTCCAAGTTTGTTAGCCACTCTAAGTAGACCATCAAGTAAAGAAACTATTATTATATGTATTTTGTAGAGGAAAATAAGACAGAATGGTTAAATGGTTGCAAAGTAGCATAGCTGGAAAGAAGTGGCAGGGACAAGATGTATAAGTAGGTATTTATAAACCAAAGACTCTTTCTATTAAACTATGGTGACATTCATATAACATACAATTAACCATTTTAAAATATACAATTCAGTGGCATTTAGTACAATTAAATTGTTGTTCAACCAGCACCTTTAGTTTAAAAACCTTTCACGATTCCATAGAAACACCCCGTACTTATTTAAGTATTTACCTCCTATCTTCTCCTCTCCCTAACCCCTGGCATCCACCAGTCTTATTTCTGTGTCTATGGATTTACCTATTTTTGATATTTCATATAAAAGAATCATACAGTACGTGACCTTTTGTGTCTTGCTTCTTTCACTTTTTGAGGTTCATTCAAGTTGTGGCATACATCAGTACTTCATTCCATTTTATGACTGAATAATATTCCAGTGTGTGTGTGTGTGTGTGTGTGTGTGTGTGTGTGTGTGTGTATCTCATAATTTGTGTATTCATTAATTTGTTAATGTTACAGCTGGATTATTTCTACTTTTTGCTATTATGAATAAGCATTTATGTACAAGTTTCTGTGTGTCTGTACTTTTTTGTTTCTCTGTATATACAGAGGGTGCCAAAAAAAATGTATACACATTTTAAGAAAGGAAAAAACTATATTAAAATTACACTGATGGTAACCACTTTGAGCACCTCTTGTAATTGCAGAATTCAACTGTGACTTGTATTCATCTTTTGTTATTGGTGTATGTTGAGTATTACAATTTTAATACAGTTTTATTTTCTTTCTTAAAATGTGTAGACATTTTTTTGGTACCCTCTGTATATCTAGGATGGAATTTCTGGGTCATATGGTCAGTGTGTGTTTTAAGTTTTTGATATCAGGCTTTGGTTTGAAAGTAAAGTAGGCCTCATAGAATGTGTTAGAAAACGTTACCTCCTATTCTATTTTTTTGAAAGAGTTTGAGAGAATTGGTGTTAATTCTTCCTTAAATAGTGGAAGAATTCACCAGTGAAAAGCCTTCTGGTCCTGGATTTTTCTTTGTTGGGAGTTTTTGATTACTCATTAAATCTCTTTACATTTGAATCTCTATTCAAAGTAGTTATAGTCTATATAGTTACTGCAGACACTGATTTTGAGAATACTGAGCCATTGCTCCTAGGGAAAATACAGGGTTAGGTTTCTGTTGGCCTCTGGACACATTTGTGTCAAGCAATCATCACATAAACCTTGTTTTATATGTGCTTTTCTTTAGAAACACCTTATTTAATATTTGTTTCTCATAAATTAATTAAATACAGTGTTTTCTTTTAATAATAAAACACTAGTCAACAGAGTTTAATGTTTTTGTGACCCTGGGTAACATTGGTATAAGTTTCTTTGGCTTTTAGCCTCAGAATGATGCTTTCACCTCATAAATGCACACATTTAGCCATTTTTCCATGGCTTCATCATGCACTATAGATGTTACTTTAGCACTTTCTGGAGTGGGCTCACATATTGGCAAATTTCCTTTTCCTTTTTCTGGATGTACTATATTATTGATTCATTAAGATTGAACTCACAGCCAACAGCATTGTAACTCATGCCTGAATGAAGCTTACCGAACACACTGATTTTCTCCCAAAGGAGAAAGCTTTTTTGCCCTTAAGAACACTAGTGAGCACTTTAGCACTATGCGTGGGCCATTTTTAAATAGTGAAACCACTACCAAAATGCAGAGAAAGTGTGAAAAATGTGTCATTAAATAGACGGTGAAAAGGATATTGAGTGTGAGAGCTTAAACAAGAAGGCAGAGCTTCTCTTGATTTGACCTACGCTGGGAATGTGCACAGAGGACAACTCAAATTTTTTGCTGCTCTGTGAATGTCTCTGAATGACTGTGAAAGTAAGTGCTGGGGTGCATTGAGGTTGGGGTTACTACTAAATTTTAGTGAGTAGATGAATTTGCAAATATGGAATCCATGAATAAAGAGGCTTGACTGTTTTTCTATTGCCCCTTTTTTTCTCTCTTCTCCTTGTGGGACTTTCATGATGCATATATTAATATGCTTGATAGTGTCCCTTAAGTTCTTCGGTTCTCTTCATTTTTCTTTATTCTTCTTTCTTTCTGCTTCTCAGATTGGGTAATTTCAATTGCTCTATTCTCACTGATTTTTTCCCTGCATAATAAAACCACTGTTGAACCCTTCCAGAAAGTTTTTCATTTCAGTTATCATACTTTTCAGCTCCATAATTTCTATTTGATTCCTTTTTATAATTTCTATCCCTTTATTGATGTTTCCTACTTATTCATACAGCATTCTCCTGATTTCCTTTTGCCCTATTTTCATGGTTTCCTTCAGCTTCTTGAGTTTAAGAAAATTAAAGTCTTTGTATAGTTAATATTCAATGACTAGGCTTTCTCAGGCATGGTTTTTGTTTTGCTTTTTTCCTGTAGATGGACCGTAATTTCCTGTTGCTTTGTATGCTTTGTAATTGTGTGTGTGTGTGTGTGTGTGTGTGTGTGTGTAAAGCTGGACATTTTGTATATTGTAATATGTAAACTGTAGAAATCAGATTTTTTTTCCATCCCTAGGGAATGTTTTTGTTACTTGATGAATACTGCAGTGGTTCATTTGTTTAGAATTTTTCTATTTTTTTCTATTAGGTTGGTGCAAAAGTTATTGCGTTTTTTGCAATTATTTTTAACCTTTTAAACCGCAATTACTTTTGCACCAACCTAATATATTCCTTGTCATGTGTAGTCAATAAAGTATATGTTCTGTGGTCAGTCAGTGATCTTACAGAGAATTCCTTGAAAACCTGGATACAGAAGGGAAAAAAAAACAAAAAACTGTCTGTCTCTTTAAATTCCTTTGACAGATGCTGTCTAGGAAAGTGTTTTAGTCCAATAAGGGCCAGCCTCTGTGCCAGTTTCCCTATGAATTGCCAGACAGATCAAACTTCATAACCCCAATTTTTACTGGGCAATGTCCTTACTGCCTGACACCACTAAGCTGCACGAAGTATAGTATCTGCTGTCTTCGTGGCTTCCTGCCGTTGGACAGGGGTCTGGAGGATAGTAGCTGCTATGAGAAATGCCAAAGTTTGCTAAAATTTACCAAGAAATTTATCCCTTTTCCATTCAGTACTCCCCTGGATGCTACAAGTGTTTCACTAGACCTCAGAGTTCTGAAATAATTTATTCTTACATTTCAATAGTTGTTTCTGTGGAGCACTAATTTCTGGAGCTTCCTACTCTGCCATCACCTGTGATGGTACTTTGGTCCAACATTTAATTTCTTTTAAATATCTTTTTCTACAGATGAATCTTACGTGTTGTTTTAAGCCATTTGGAATTGCATTGTAAGTAGTTAAAACTCATTTACTAACAGAAATGAATTAAAATGAAAAAAATGCATATAAAATGAAACATTATTTGTTGTGATGATTTTTCTTTTCATGGACTGATTTACCTCTTCTTCATAAATGGTATAAGTTAAATGGTGTCCGTAGTTTTCTCATTTATGACATAGTACGTAGTTTCAGGATTTAGAGTTCTAAAAGTTGGTAGACTTAATAGGTTGAACTTAACAGAAGGAAGTAGGAAAATATGTTCAGGGACATAGGAATATTAAATGGTTTCCAGAGAAGGCCACAGTTCATGACTCTCTTGTGTATGTATCATTGATAATAATAGTGATGGTAGAGTCATACTCATTTTCTTAAATTAACTATATTCCACATTAAAATAAGTGAATAAATGTTTAAGAAATACTTCCAAGAAATAAATAACATGCAGCTATATAGAATAGCTATTTAAGCTAATCTTAAATTTATTCTTCTCTATTCCTATATAAAACATTGTTAAACAAATAAACACAGCAAATGATTAATCCTCATTAAAAAATCAGTTCTTTAGTGATAACTTTGGAAAGCGATTGATTGCACAGTATGCATCCAGTAACTTTTTCATGATGAGGAATTCAGAGAAGAAAATATTTTTTTGTTATCTATAAAGACTTGCTTTGCAGAGTGACAATGGAGCTACATAAGTAAAATCTAAAGAGGAATTTACTTCTTTATAAAATCTAAAATATAACAAATACAGAGCTTTTTAAGTAACTATGTTTTGGCTCTAAAGTCATGAAATTTTTGGTTGTGAAGTCATTTGTGAAAAAAAGATAAAGGGAAATATCTGTATTAAAATCTGTTTGAAATCTGTAGCTTTCAAACAAAAAACCTTCCTTAGAAACATAAAGAAATTTTCTGCCTTTGGAATATGACTTTTCTTTTTATCCTCAGTAAACATATACCTCCATAATACTTCTGTTTAATTTAAAAAAAATTGTCATTCTCCTTCTATAGGGAACATTTTTATATTTCATCAACACCACACAAAACCAAACTAGATTTTTAATAAAGTCCCAAATGGGAACTTAGATATCTTCAATTAGATAATTGGACTTGACATATTTTGTGAATTGTTATGTATTTCAAAATTGTACAAATACAAGTATGTGTTCCCTTCTTTTCCTCCCTCCTTCCTCCCTTCCTCTCTTCCTCCTTAATTCTGTCATTTTTTTTATAAGGTCTGATATAATGTGGCTTGTATTTATGAATATGTATAATTACACTATTTTCTGAAACTTCATTTTGTTTTAAAGTATTACTCTAATTCATCTATGTAGATCAGAAACTGATTCCTTTGGGAGAGTTTTTAGTTTTACAAGCCATTAAACTATCATTTACTATGCTGAAGTTGGACTTTACCTTGTAATATATAATGATTAATACTTGATATCAAAATATGTAAATTAGTATCAGAAAAATTATTTAAGAACTTTTGTGAATCTATTATTTTAAAATAATTTTTAAATATAATACATTTCTAGTCATCAGACGTATTTTATGATTTTGCCTTCAGTTAAATGTTAGACCAAGAGGAGTCTTCATTTTGTCATAATGTTATAATAATGGCTTGATCATTAGACATAAAACCTATTTATTGAAGCCGTTTTTAACTGATTTCTTGAGAAAAAATAACATGAAATTATTTCTGTGATCTTCCGTCTTGGCATATTATGAAGTTGAGTGGTCGTGGTGGTGATGGTGATAATGGTGATGGTTAAGGCACTGCAGCCATCATAACCACAACATATCTATTATTTGAGAACATGAACATTTTTAGATGTATGATCCCTATTGTTGGTGAATCTTGTTTCATGTGCTATAATATACAGATTTTTTTTTTAAAGTCACATTGCGATGTTATTAGCAAATTAGAATGCTAATCTTGGAAAACTTGTACATATTGGTAGATACAAAATAATGAAGTACCGGTATTTCAAATTTCGCTAATTAGTTCTTCTCTGTTCAAGCAAGGGTTAAGCAATTTTAGGGTTTATGAGTAAAATATAAATTAGGGAACTATGTTGGTTTTTATAGAGAGGAAATACTTTGCAGAATTAAAAACAATGAACTAATGTAAAATATTGTTCTAACATGCAAAGAAATCTTATGACAGTGACTGTCTTGTACCTGTGCTTTAATAATGGCTCAGGTAAAAGAGTAGAACATACTTGTTGCCTAAAATAAGTACACATTAATTTTAGACAAAAGGATGGGTAGATAATTATGTAATTGAAATATAAATTAGTTTGTGAAAGTTGAATGCTCAGTAAAATTCCATTACTGTTTTGAAAGACACAATTAGAAAATAAATGTCTTCTTAATGTTAATAATAAGTGGATTTTTGCCACCTATGTATATAAATTGGAGTAAAACCTTGATGGCTTTTCTATTACCTATTGATACAGATAATGTAGATAATAGGTTCCCTTGATGATGTCTTAAAGGGAATTGGTAGACTCATTCTTAGATTCTTAACTATTATTCATCATATATTACAGAAAAACCCGAGGGTAACACGTTTTCATTGTGAAGATTTTAAGCCATTTAGAATGAACTCAATCTGGGAAGTAATTGAATTTACCTGAAGTCATTTTATTAGGAAAGGCACACTGACTTATTAGGCAGAGAAGCCGGCTGGTGAATTTGGTTAAGTTCTCTGCTGAGAATCAGAATGTCAGAGGGCTCATTCTAGATCCATTGCAATACTTGCTGGTTTTAGACCTTGGCTGTCCCTTACTGAAGTTACCGTGTTTCCCTGAAAATAAGACCTAGCTGGACCATCAGCTCTAATGCGTCTTTTGGAGCAAAAATTAATGTAAGACCTGGTATTATATCATATCATATCATATCATATCATATCATATCATATCATATCATAGTATACCCGGTCTTATAGTAAAATAAGAGCAGGTATTATATTAAACCTGGTCTATAGTAAAATAAGACCAGGTCTTATATTAATTTTTGCTCCAAAAGATACATTAGAGCTGATTGTCTGGCTAGGTCTTATTTTTCGGGGAAACATGATACTAGCTATATGAGGCTTTTGGGTACTGAAATATGGCAAACAGAAGTGTGAGTATAAACTACATAGAAGATTTCAAATACATAGTAAGAAAAAGCATAAAATGTCTCAATAATTTATTGTATTGGTGGTATGTTGAAATGGTAGTTTGCATATATTGGATTAAATAAAATATTAAATTTGTTTCATCTGCTTCTTTTGACTTTTCTTAATGTGACCATTAGAAAATTTAATATTCCATCTGTGGCTCACTTTTGTGGCTTGCATATTTCTTTTTGATAGAACTGCCCTAGATGGTCTTCTAATTGCTAGGTTACAATTTTCTCACTGGAATTAGACTAAAATGATCCTTAAGACCTTTCCTAGCTTCAAAATTTTGTTTTTCTCCTATAGTTTACTTAGGTTGCTACCTCTGTTCCCAAATATTTATATTTCATCCACCAATGTTTCGCCTTGAAAGATACAGCAATGTAGAATGTCAGCATAGTGCTCTGTCAACCATTTGGGAAGATTTGATGTCCAGTGTATCAGTCACTCCCATTTTGTATTTATTCTAACCATTTTGCTAATTTTGCTTAATGAGTTTCAGATATTCTTTGAGTTGCTTAATATCAAATGTTCTGGTCCTAAAGTAAATGTATCTGTTGAACCCTAACAGAGTTTATTTTGTGCCATTACTCATTTTTCCTGCCATACTCAGAAATTACAATAATGGAATTTTGCATTATTGTTCCTTTGTATTTATAGTTTATCCTCAGCAAATTTTAGATAATTTAATGTAAACTACTTAATAAAAGACAATTAAGAGATAATCATCTAGTGTGTAGTAGACTTTATGTGGGACATTTCCCTAATTTTGTAAAGTAGGTAAGTTCGACTAATGTAAAGTCATAACATATTAGTGGTTTACTAAAAAACTAATTATTATAAGACTTAAAACACCTCCCTCATAGACATTAATGCATTTTAGGTCAAGGACTTGTTAACATTATATAGTTCAGAATGTTAGAAACAGAATCTTCAAACTATATTTTAGATTATATTTACATCTTGGTACATATGAGGTTGGACAATTAAATTCGTGAATTCATCCTAGCAAAAGTGCTACATACCTCATTGCTGAATATCAGTACAGTCACTTTCGGAGTATTCCTCTTGAGAAGATGTGCACTGACACTAGCACCTAGTCCACCATTCAAAGCAATTTTGGAACTCTTTTTCTGGAATGGCCATCAGAGCTGTCGTGGTATTATCCTTGATGTCCTGAATGTCATCAAAATATCTTCCTTTCAATATTTCCTTTATCTTTGGGTAAAGAAAGAAGTCATTGGGGGCCAGATCAAATGAGTAGAGAGGGTGTTCACTACAGTTATTGTTTACTGGCTAAAAACCTCCATCACAGACAGTGCTGTGTGAGCTGGTGCATTGTCGTGATGCAAGAACCATGAATTGTTGGTGAAAAGTTCAGGTTATCTAACTTTTTCACACAGCCTTTGCAGCATTTGTGAGTAGTAAACGTGGTTAACTGTTTGTGCGGTTGGTACAAATTCATAATGAATAATCCCTCTGATATCAAAAAAAAGTTTAGCAACATCGTTGCAACAAGTTCTTGAACTTAATTGTCAGACCTCATAGATCATGTAAAAAATTAAGTGAATAAGGAACCTGTAATTATAGATCTGACTGTCACCACTACCACCATTTACTAAATGAATAACTGGTAGAATTAACTTCACATTTATAAGCTTCAATTTTTAGCCTTAAATTTTCTCAACATTGTAGACATAAAATAAGAATATATAATATATGTATGTGTATGCTCTCTGAAGCTCTGTGTAAATGTAGGGTATTTGAGGTGGAGCTCTTATTTTATCCTGAGTATATTAAATGTATCACCTACATCCCCGTATACTAGACTGCAGGAGGGCGTACAGAAATCTGGTTGTGAACACCAACCCCTGTCTTTTTTCACCAAGATGGGCTTACCCCTTGCCTGTTTAGATTGTTCATTCCTAGCTTTCATCCTCCCCAGTTCTGGCATCTTTTAGCTCTACTATCCAGATTCTGAGCCAATCCCACCTAGGTTTCTTATTTTGGTACAATTTCGATGCATGTCTCTTGCTCTGACGCATGTGTGGATTTGTGCCTGCTTCCAGACCCATGCGGCACAGCTCTGGATGAGAAGCACTTCTATAGCTAACCTTAGATCTTTTCTATTCAGTCTAGGTCTATAGTATCCATGGATTTCTAAAATAATAAAAGAGGCTATACTGACAGGTTGAATCTGAACTCACTGTAGGTTAATAAAACCAGGTTGAAATCTGGATATGTGTTTATCCTTCAGAGAAAGTTTTTAGATCAGAGAAAGTGGAGACGTACAAGGCAGAGGTTATTATCACAGCTTAGAGTAGCTTCCAGTGTAAAATCTTGTTAATAAAGCTCTTTCCCTCCTTCCTCCCTCCCTCCCTTCCTTTCTTTCTTTCTTTCATGAGTGGTGACTAGGATTCCTAGTTTGCTAAGAAATCCTATATTTTTAAAAAATCAGGTATTGATACTGGATTTTGTCAAATGCTTTTTGTGCATCTATTGGGATGATTATATGTCTTTTCTTATCTAATCTGTTGATATGGTGAATTATATGAGTTAACTTTCAGATGTTAAACCATCATTACATTCCTGCATAAACCTCATTTGGTCCTAATATATTATCTTTTTTTATGTATTGTTGGATCTGACTCACTAAAATTTTGTTTAAGATTTTTGTATCTAGGTTTATTAGGTATGTTGGCCTGAAATTTTCTTTCTTTCTTTTTTTTTTCAATATCTTTCTTTGGCTTTGATATTAGGGCAGAATAGGTTTCATAGAATTATTATGGAGTGTTCCCTCTTCTTCAACTTTCTGCAAGAATTTTGTAAAATTGGTATTATTTGTGCTTTAAATGTTTGGTCTAATTCACCAGTGAAGAAATCTGGTCCTGGAGTGATTTTACATGTATATGTAGTGGGAGGGTATTTAACTATAAATTTAATTTCTATTGTACATATGGGGCTGTTCGGATTGTCTTTTCTTTTGAGGAAGCTTTGATAGTTTGAGTTTTTTCAATTAATTTATTTCGTTTACTTTGTCAAAATTATTGCCATGAAGGTCTTCATAATATTTCATTATTGTAAAAATATATGTATAATCTGTAGTACTGTCACTTTGCTCAGTCCTAATTTGTTAATGTTTGTTTTTCCCCTCATCATCTCATAAGAGACTTAGCTGTCATATTAAGCTTCTTAAAGAAACATATTTTAATTTCATTAATTTTTCTGTTTTTTTTTTTAATTTTTTAATTTCCACTCTGATACTTATTATTTATTTTCTTTGCCTTACTTTGTGTTTCATTTACTCATTTTTATGGTTTATTCAGGTGGAAGCTACAGTCACTGATTTGAGGTCTTTTTTTCTTTTTCAGTACTGGTATTTGGTGTTATAAATATACTTCTAAGCACTGCTTTAGCTGCAACCACAAAGTTTTGTATGTTGTGTTTTAATTTTATTCAGTTGCACATATTTTCTAATTTCTGTTTTAGTTTCTCATCTTTAACCTATGGGTTATTTAGAAATGTATAATTTAGTTTCCAAGTATTTGGAGAGGTTTCCAGATAGCTTTCTGTTATTAATTCCTAATTTAATTCCATTGTTATAAGAGAACATAGTTACTGTGACTTCAATCCTTTTAAATCAATTGAGAATAGATTTATGGTACAGGATATTGTCTAATTAAATGCTTCATATGTACTTAAAAAATGTGTGTTCTGGTCTCCTTGGGTGGAATGCTCTATATATGTCAATTAAGTCAAGTTTGCTGATAGTGTTATTCTATATCTTTACTGATTTTCTCTCTACTGTTCTATTAATCATTGAGAGAGTAGTGTTATCATCTGTGACTTTCATTGTAGATTTGTGTGTTTATCCTTGTTGTTCTATCAGTTTTTGCTTTATGTATTTTGAATCTTTGTTATTAGGTTTATAAGTATCTAAGATCATTATGCCCTTTTGATGAATTGATCCTTTTATCATGAGATGACTCTATTTTTGGTAATACTATTGTCTCTGAAATCTGAAATCTGCTTTGTTTCATAATAATATAGCTACCCCAGTTTTCTTGTATTAGTGTTAACATGGTATATATTGTAACATTCTTTTACTTTTAACATTTTTTTGTGTGTCTTTTTATTTAAATGGAGTTTATTATAGTCAGCATATAATTTGGTGTTGATTTAAAAATCCATTCTGACAATTGCTGACTTTAATTTGTATAGTTAAACCATTTGCATTTATTGTAAATATAGTTATAGGTAGGTTTAAATATAGCATCTTATTGTTTGTTTTATATTGTTGGCTTATTAGTTATAACTACCGTATTTTTAGTGGTTTCTTTGTGATTTGTGGTGTGCACATTTACCTTATCCCAGTCTACCATTCAAGTAATAATATAATTCATGTATGAGAAGCCTAAAGCAGTATATTTTCATTTTCCCCCTTTGGCCTTTGTGCTCTTTTTTTGTCATAATATTTATCTTTAAATATATTATAAACCCTACAATCCATTGCTGTACTTTTTGCTTTAAATGGTCAAGTATGTTTTAAAGAGATTTCAAATATAGGAAACATCTGGAATATTGACCCACATATTTACTATTTCTAATGCTCTTCATTCCTTTGTATTCATTCATATATCCTCTGGTATCACTTTCTATGTGCCTGAAGGACTTCCTTTAATATTTCTTATAGTGCAGTTCTGGTATCAGTGAATTCTTTTAGTATTTATATATCTGAAAAAAGTCTTTATATCTCAAAACGTCTTCATTTCTCCTTTGTTTTTAAAACATATTTCACTTAGCATAGAACTCTAGGTTGACAGTTTTTTTCAGTACTTTAAAGAGATTTTTCTACTGTTTTATATCTTGCACAGTTTTCATTGAGAAATCTGCTGTCATTCTCATCTTTCTTACTCTAAATAAGGTGAAATTTTTCTCTAGCTTCTCTTAAAGTTATCTTTATCGCTGTCTTAAAGTAATTTGATTACAATTTACTTCGGTAGAGTTTTCTTCATATTATTTGTGCTTGTAATTTGTTGAGTTTCTTCGTTCTGTGGGACTGTAGTTTCCATACATTTGAAAATTTTCCTCTATTATTTTTCCAAATGTTTTTTTCTGCCCTCCCCGTCACCCCTACTTCTTTGGGGACTCAATACATGCATATTAGGATGCTAAAAATTGTCCTGTAGCTCACTGATGCTCTGTTCATTTTTTCTCTCTCTCCTTTCTCTCTGTTTAATTTTGGAAAGTTTCTGTTGCTATATTTGCAAGTTTACTAATTTTTCTTTTATGTTGTCTAATCAGTTGTTAATCTCATCTACTGTATTTTTTACATCTTGTATATTTATCAGCTCTAAAAATTTGATATTTTAAAATCTTTCAAATCTTAACATGTTTAATTTTTCTTCTAACTTTTTGAAATATGGAATATAATTATAAAGATTCTTAATGTCCTTTCTACTAGTTTTGTCATCTTTATCATTTCTATGTCTTTCAATTAACTGATTTTTTTCCTTCCCTATAAGTTGTATTTTATGTGCATGTGTAATGTGTTTTTGCATGTAGTATAATTCCTGATTAGATGACAGATATTGTGAAATTTACCATGTTAGGTATTGAATATTTTTGTATTGTATCAATATCTTGACCTTTGTTCTGGAATGTATTGAAGTTATTTGAAGTTATTTGTTGGGGCTTATTAGGCAGGACCACAACAGACTTTATTGAAGAACTAATTTTCCTCAGTGCTGAATTTAACATCCTTTGAGTACTCTATTTGATGTGCTGTAAATCATGAGATTTTTCAATTCCAGCTAATTGGAACATAAACTTTTTCCATGAGTACTGGAGATTATTCCCCTTGGGTAGTTTCATCATATGCTGATCAGTACTCAGCTGTAAATAAGTAGGTGGCCTCTCCAGATCTTCTAGCTCTTCTGTATGACTTTCTTTTTTCAATATTCTGCCAGTGAACTACAGCTGCCTTGACATTTTTGTATGCTGCACTCCATTTCTTCAACTCAGAAAAACTGCCTAGATCCATGTTGCTTCCTTCTTATTACGTCACCACATAGAAAATCTCTTTAGGCAGTTAGCTGGAGGTAATCCTAGGGATCATTTAATTTGTTTCTCTTCTCTCAGGGGTCACTGTTCTGTACTGTTTGATGTCCTATGTCTGAAAACTATTTTGTTATATATTTGGTCAAATATTTAGTTACTTCCAACTGGAGGGTATATCTGGTTCCTGTTATTTTATCTTGTCCTGCAATAGAAGTACTTTTATCATATTTAGACTACTCTATGAGTAATAATGATCTATAATAATATATATTAATACTTATAATGTTGACTGTCAATGTCCTTTCATGTGTTAATGTCATAGGACTTGCTGTAAGATATTATTATTGAGAGGATGCAGCCTGTATCAATATGTGTCTATTCACACTAAATGATTTGGCTGAATTGACCAGTCAGTTTAAACCCTAACTTAAATCCATGAAAAATTAATTTTCCAGCTTTTTCTTCAGACCAATTAATTATTTTATTGAGTTAACTTAATTGAGTAGTTTTCTGAGTATAAATGTAGTCTAGTTGTTGTGTTTCTTCTGAGAGATAGGGATGGAGGAAACGCTGTACATTTTCCACTCTAGTACAAAATAAAGTTAAGAGTGAATAGCAGGGCTCTGGTTGATGTGTCAGTGCTGAAAACAGAAATAATATATTTTTAATTTACAGTATTTTATGGGAGTAAAAGGGAAGGGTAGATATGGGAGTAATCAGAAAAAAAACTTCTTAGAAGAAGTAACTTTTTAATTGAGATTGTATGGACTCTGGAATTAAACAGGTGCATGTGTATATGTGAAGTGTGGGGTGGATGGAGGAGCTGGGCCTGGGAGCAAAGAAAAGTCCTATAGCTAAGAAACCAGAAAGATAATTACTTTTTTTCCCTTGGGAAACTTCAACTCTTTGTCAGAATATAGGCTACATGTCTCCAGAAATTATCACAATGGACTTTATTGAACTTTCATTACCACATTGTTTCTGATTATTAAAAAAATATGGTAGTGAACCAAATCTCCATAAATAACATTGTGCTATTCTTTGCAATATCACACTGTATACATACTTATGTTCATGGATACAGAAAATTGTCAGAATATTTTCCCAGGAGAGAAAAGCAAATTGAAGAAAACTATGTGCAATACAACTTTTGGAATATATATTATATGAGAAACATTGTGTTGGGAAAGAGGGCAATTTTTACTGTTCACTTTATGTTCTTTACTGCCTGTAATTTTTCAGTTTACATTTATTACATTCATAATTTTAAAATAAATAGAATAAGACTAAAATTGTCTTTCAGTTAAATTAGTCAGAATCTCAACCTTAGGTAAGTCACATTTATTTCTTTTTGCATATATTCCACTTTATTTGAAAACCAGCCATCCTATCAGTGTGTTTATCTGTATTGACTCAATGCAAGTAAAAGCTCAATATGTTATTTCCTTTTCCTTTGTAAGTCACCACCCCCTCAACCTGTCAACATTGATGGATATCACTGTAAAAAGACATCTCACAGTACTTTTGTTGGTTCAAAAATGTTTGTCTTTTTTTCTCCCCTTATACAAATTTAAGACTGCCATCATATACTTCAGTTCCATCACCTTTGTAATGTAGATTGTGATTCTGTTTTGTTTCCCCCTCTGCTGTGACATTGAACATGTACGGGAGAGGATGTGTCAGTACTGTTACTTCCTGCTTTGGATCCACAAATCAAAGTGACATCCACCAGCTGTTACCTTCTCGGAACAGGGAGCTTGACAACAAAGTGGAGATTTTCTGATGTAATGGGGGTCCAGTCAATTCTTTTAGTATTTGTAGATATAGAAATATTTTCACAGTACATAGTATACATTAGCTGTTTTTCTTGCAACAAAAGTTATAATAATTATACTGTAAGTGGTGTGTGTGTGTGTGTGTGTGTGTGTGTGTGTGTGTGTTTGCATTTGTATGTGTACCTTATACTCAATGTCTTCTGGCTTTAATTTTTGTTGCCTGGAATTAAAAATTATGAACTGTGATGAACAGTGACTCTTGTGTATTGTTGCTTTATTCTAATTTTTGTGAACATACTGCTCTAAATGCTCTAGCTTGGGTTCTCTTAGATTAAGCATTTATGAGAGTGGTGACAAAAATGAAAAAGAAGATTCACATCATAGCGGAAGTGTGCGTGTGTGTGCGTGTGTGTGTGCACGTGCGGATGCATATGCACATGTATGTTTGTGTGCGTGTATTTGCTACAAATGTTAAATCCCAGAAATCTTTTGATAGTTCATAGATTTGCCTGAGTTATGGCTGAGTTAAATAAGAACCCCGAGGTGATGCTCTAATAAAAATGAACACATGATGCCCTTTTCCTTGGTGTCGCTTTAGGGTTGCCTAATAAACTCTCAGCCAACCAACAAGCATGAACAGAAAAATAAAACAAAATGCTTCCCTTAGAGGAAAAAGATGTCCAGAGTCTTGAGGCCTCCAGTTTGTTAGAATAGTTCCTTTTGCTAACTCCAGAAGGTTGAGGTTCTGTTTTCATGTCCTAGAAAGAAGAGTCCTCATTCTAATGAGAGAAGGCAACTGCTTGCATGTGTATGTATAGACTCAAAGGCATTAAAATATCTTTACTAAGTCAAATAGCACATATATATATATATATATATATATATATATATATATATATCAATTATTTTTAAAAAATATATAAATATATTTCTATAAAAATGCATATATAACAGTATATATTGTTTTATATATATATATATAACAATAAAAAATACTGTGAATGTTTAAAAAAAATTGATTTCAGTAAAAGACACATCGCCATTAATCCTCTGCAAAATACTCCTCTTCACTTCGAACACACTTATCCCATCATTCTTGCTACTTTCTGAAGCAGTTTTGAAAGTCCTTTCTTGTGAATGTCTTTAGTTGCATTGTCATGCCTGCCTCGATGTCCTGAATCGATTCAAAACGTTTACCTTTCATTGTCATTTTGAATTTGGGGAAGAGCCAGAAGTCTCACAGTGCCAAATCTGGTGAATAAGGTGGATGAGGAGACATCGTAGCGTTGTTATTTGACAGAAATTGCTGTACCAGAAATGATGTGTGACACAGAGTGTTGTCATGATGGATGATGAAACCATTTGCCCATTTCATGTTAATGCATTGTTTGTGATCCATGATTTACAGCACACTTTATAACACAACTTCTCTCAACTGTAGCTCACACCTGAATGAGTGCACCAAAGAAGTTGAAACTTGTCACACATTTACTAAGTTTCCATGTGCCATTTTCTGTATTGAAAATCCCAGCCTTTCTGTTGGATGGCACTTCGTAGCAGCATTCACCATATTGTTTATCACAGTGGAAAGGCTCCATGTCACACGTCGCTTCTAATAGTGGAGTAGGTAAATGCTGTGCTTACCTCCTCTAATAACCATATCAAAATTACAACTGAACTACAGAACAACCATCATTGAGAATCACCTGAACACTAGCTGAAACCAAGTCATATAACTAAGGACATACAGAAGAAGACATCTTCAGACTGGTAGGAGGGGTTGAGATGTGGAATGGTCTGGTCCCATGCCAGCCTGTGACTGATAAAAATTGGGAAGAATATCTGAGATGCAGAGTTACCCCCTAGAAGAGCAAAGGATCCCAGCCCCCCAGCAGGATCCTCAGCCCAGAGTTCCAGTGCCGGGAGAGAAGACCCCACAACTTCTGGCTGGGAACTCAGCAGAGATTGTGGCTGGGTGAAACAGAGGACAGCCAGAGTCCCGGGTGTTCCTTTCAAAGGGCCCACACATGGATTTACTCACTGATGGACTCACTCACTCTGTACTCCAGTGCTGAGGCAGCAGCTCAAAAGGCACCAGGGACGTAAGGGGAGGAACTGAGGTGTCTGGCTGCAGGACAAGGGCTGGGGGGTTGCAGCTTTCTTCCTGATGGAGGAGCTGGAGGAAACCCTTGTTTCTTCATTGAGCCCTCCCCTCTCCTGGCATACAGATGCAGGCGGCCACCTTATCTGAGTCTGTTAACCTGGCTAACACCATTTGCTCCACCAAGGTAATTTCCTGAGACCCTGCCCCACCCACTTTCAGGTACACCCAAACCTCTTCCAGTGGCTTTTCCATTCAAATGGCCAGTCTGACTCATGCAGTGGACTTTCTTAAAATCTCTCAAAGGTTAACAAAACCCAAAGAAGCAGCATCTGGCTTCAGCATATCCCATACCTCTTTCTGAGCAGCCCTAAGCCCGAGTGTAGCAGCAGCTGGCCTCAGTTCACCGCTTGGCCTCTTGAGGTACCTCCAAACCTAGTGTGGGCGGCAACCATATGTAGATTGCTTTGTGGCTTATGCCAGATGGCCACAGGCATGGCGTAGGCTGCAGCTGAACTTGACCTGTGATGGGGCCTCTTCCAGGAGCTCTGAGAGCTGACATGTATGGTTGCCTGAGCCAGAGCATCATGCAGCCACCTCCAAGGATAACACATCCAAAGCAGACTGGGCAAGCACCACTGCACTGCTAAAGTGAATCCTGCTCTGTGGAGTCAGTCCCTGAATAACATTTCTTCCACTGGAGTCATGGCCACTCCTTAACAACCAATCAACCTGAGGGTTAATCCTTTCCATTGATGTGCAAAGGGAAAACAAGGTCAACAAGGTCAACTACAGCGGGAGGGCACACACAACCCACACAAGGGACAGACCTAGAACACCCAGCTCAGGTGACCAGGAAGACCGTGCCAGTGACCCCACAGCACACCTACTATGTAAGGCCAGTCTACTAAGACCAGGAGACATAGAAGTCCACAGCAACAAACACAGGGAGGCAGCCAAAACGGGGAGACAAAGCAGCATGTCCCAAAGGAAAGACATGCTTTGTTCTGGAACAAAACTTCAGAAAAAGAACTAAACAAAATGGAAACAAGCAATCCACCAGACTCAGAGTGCAAAGCATTGGTTATAATGATGGTCAATGATCTCAGGGAGAACTTCAAAAAAGAGATAGGAAACATAAAAATGGAGCTAGAAAACATAAAAAAGAACCAATCAGAAATGAAGATTACAGTAACTGAAATGAAGAATAACTAGGAGGAACCAACAGCAGATTAGATGAAGCAGAAGATTCAATCAGCAATTTAGAAGACAAGGTAGCAGAAAACACCAAATCAGAACAGCAAAAAGAAAAAGGTTTCCAAAAAAAGTGACAGTTTAAGGGGCCTATGGGACAACATCTAACGTACCAATATTTGCATCGTAGAGGTGCCAAAAGGAGACGAGAGCAAAAAATTGAAAAACTATTTGAAGAAATAATGATGGAAAACTTTCTTAACCTGGCAAATGAAATAGACATACAAGCCCAGGAAATGTAAAGAGTCCCAAACAAGATGAACCCAAACAGACCCACAACAAGACACATCCAAATTAAAATGCCAAAGCTTAAAGATAAAGAGAGAATCTTAAAAGCCACAGGAGAAAAGCAGTTAGTTACCTACAAGAGAGCTCCCATAAGACTGTCAGCTGATTTCTCAATAGAAACTTTCCAGGCCAGAAGGGATTGGCTGGAAGTATTCATAGTGATGAAAAGCAAGGACCTACAACCAAGATTATTCTACCCAAGCAAAGCTATCAGTTAGAATCAAAGGACAGATAAAGTGCTTCCCAGACAAGAAAAAGCTAAAGGAGTTCATCTCCACCTAGCCAGTATTACAAGAAATGTTAGAGGGACTTCTTTAAGACAAAAAGATAAAAAGAAAAAATATGAATAATAAAATGGCAGTAACTACATATCTATCAGCAATTAATCTAAATGTAAATGGATTAAATGCCTCAATTAAAAGTAAGGGTGGCTACATGGATAAAAAAACAAGACCCTTGCATATACTGCCTACAAGTTACTCACTTCAGGTTGAAAGACACACACATATTGAAAGTAGAGGAATGGAAAAACATATTTCATGAAAATGGAAATGAAGAAAAAAAATACCTGGTATAGCAATACTTATACCAGAAAAAATAGACTTTAAAATAAAGGCTATAACAAGAGACAAAGAAGGACCCAGTAGTTCCAATTTTGGGTATTTTTCTGAAGAAACACAAAACACTACTTTGAGGGGATGAATGCATCGATACATTCACTGCAGCATGGATGAAGTGATAAAGAGGAGATGGTACATTGGTACAATGGAATATGCTTGGACATGGAAAGGAATGAGTATTTGTCATCTGCAGTGGCATGGATGGACATGGAATACATTGTGCAGTATGTCAGACAGAGAAAGTATGTCAGAGAAAGACAGATGTGATTTCACTTATCTATGGAATTTAAAGAACAAAACAAACAAATCAAACAAACAAATAAACAATGCAGAAAGTAACTCATAGATACAGAGAACATTTTGATGGATGCCAAACAGGAAGGGGGTTGGAAATGGGTGAAAAAGGGGTAGGGATTAAGAAGTTCAAATTAGTTGTTACTCAGTAGTCATGAGGATGTAGGGTACAGCATAAGGACTATAGTCAATAATATTGTATAATTATGTATGGTGCAGATGGGTACTAGGTTTTTTGGGGTGATAGATGGGAGGGTTGTTAGGGGGCAGGGTGAAAAAGGTGAAGGAATAAGAAGTACAAATTGGTAGTTACAAAATAGTCATGGGGATGTAAAGTAAAGCATAGGAAATATAGTTAATAATATGGTAATAACTATGTATAGTGCCAGGTGGGTACTAGACGAGTCAGGGGGGGATCACTTTTTAAATTGCATAAATGTGTAACCACTATGCTGTACACCTGAAATTAATATTAAATAATATTGAATGTCAACTGTAGTTAAAATTTTTAAAAAGGGAAGACAAAACGTGAAGGGGAATAAGAGGTTCAGATTTCCAGGTATAAAACAAATGACTGTGGGAATATAATATACAGCATAGGGAATATAGTCAATAATATTATGATAGCATGGTATGGTGTCAGATGGTTGCTGGACTTATGGTGATCACGTCTTTAGGTATCTAAATGTTGAATAACTGTGCTGTACAACTGAAACTAATATAATATTGTATGTTAGCTATATTTTAATAAAAATCTTTAAAAATAATAAAAGAACTTTAACAATTAAAAAAAAACAAAAACATATATTGCTGTGCCACACCGTCTGTGCTTCTGATTTAGTAACTCTGGGTGGAGTCAATAATTTGCACTTCTCACAAGTTCCCAGGTGAACCTGCAGCAGCCAGGCCACAACCACGTTTTGAGAATCACTGCTATAGACAGTGCTGATGTGAACAACACCTGAGTATTCAGCTACTTGAATTTTTTCTACCTCGTACCTGGAAAAATAATTTAGCATTAACTTCAAGGAGTGAATTTCTACTTCTACACAAACACTTTATTGAAGTGCCTGCCCCTCCAATTCATTCCCATGTTTGTCCCATCTTGTTGAGAATAATTGCTTTCATCTTTTCTCTGATTCTTAGGTTTATGTCATTTTCTGTAATATTTAGAAAGTTATCAGCTCATAACAATGTTAGATAATAATGTAATTTATGTCAATTATATCTCAATCAAATGAGACCAAAGAAGCTAATGTTAAACAATAAAACTCCTTATGCTTTTTTAAAATTAAAGAGACATTTTTAATGTGCTAGGGGAAAAATATTGACATAGAGTTGGTATGTGAAAATGTAATATCTAATATATATAAAGCAATATAGATCAAAAGAAATCTAAACCCAGAAACACCTTAGTGGAACTTCAGATCCCCAAAGGCAGAAAATATTTTAAAAATAGCCTGAGAACAAAGACCGATTACCTAACAATTAGAATGACAGCTGATTTAGCAACAGCCACAATAAGAGCAGAAACTAGTGTGATTGCTATCTTTAAAGTGAATAATTTTTTAGAATTGTATGCAAAGTGTAAATATATAACAAATATGAAGGCCACTTAAAGAGATCTTAGGAGAAATCCAAACTAAAGAAACTTCTAAAGGGAGGACATCGAGAAGGTGGAAATTTTTGGTATATTGAAAATCTAATATTAAAACAAATGTTGAATAGCAGTGTTGATTTTGTAGAACAGCTTGTGTGACTGCTTACAAGTGAATATTCGCATATATGGAGAAATTCAGTATCAGACCTTTAATTTGAAACATACCATAAAAGAGTCAGAGTTTTCTTGGAGAGGAGACTTAATTATAAGCTACAGCTATTTATATAAAAATAGTAATAATTGTGAAGAATCTAATATGTATAGGTTAGTTCACAACAACATGCTTCCAATATATTGACTAAAAGGTCAAAATTCAAAATAACTTGAGTCATTAATGGGGAATTTTACTGGCTGATATTATCTAATAAAAAATAAGACTGTCTAAAAACAACAACTTGAATCATTACTGTGGATTGTAACAGGGTGATTTTGACTGATAGAAAATGATAATTTTTATGTTAAAAAAGGAAAAGAACTTAGAGAATATTTTCTTTTATAGAATTATGAAGACCTGTGACAACAATTTGCCTATTTCTGATGTATCTCATAGGAAGAGTCCCAACAGTGGATAGAAGATTTTTATTCTTCATCTGAGATAGCCTTTTATTTGCTTGCATTGAGGATAGCATTAAAACCTCTATAGTTCTCTTTCTGAAATATACACTAATTAATTTATTTAAATATTGCATTTTACAAGTTGAAAGGTTTTGGTTTAGGAGTATTCTGGTTTTATGTTGTTAGTAAGCCAAGACAGAGTATAAGGTAACTCAGCCGTAAAAATGAAGTCATTGTAGTAAATGATTTATAGAACCAGGACAATACTAACTAGATTGCGTCACCTTGTAAACTCTTTATCTACTGAAATGGTGTCATACGGTTATTTTTTTATTTTTCCTTTGAACCCCTGAAGGTTTCCCCCCTTATCATTGTGTGGTTAGCTATCTTGCCCTTATCTTTCCAACTAAATAGATGCTACATCCCTCAAGGATAGGAAGACATTGTCTTTGGCTTTCTTCCTTAAATTTTTTTTCAAGTATAATTGACAGATAACATTACATTAGTTTCAGTCTTTAGTTTTCTAATATGCCTATCCTTGCTAGCCCTTTGCCTTGTAGATAATAAATATCTAATCGGTATTTGTTAACTGACTAATTTCCTGAAACTTACCATCTAGGGCTTTGCCTTCATCTTCGTGGTCACTTGGTAAACACTTGAGTGTATCACATATTAATCATTGATCTTTTGGGAGCACAGAGAGGGTTCCAATGATTTTAGCACTGAATTACTTTTTTTTTCCTTGTAGGAAGGCCTTCAGCCTTTAGTTTTGTATTCCTCAACACCTAAAAAAGAGTCTTTTCCAGAACGGGTTTTCATATGAAGTTGCTGAATTCAAATGCAGATTCTGTTTCATGAGAAACTATAATGCAGCCTTGCAGATAGTTTTACAGAGCCTTAATATCTTACAGACATTTTTTCAGCCACCACATTTTTCACTTTTAATCAGAATCTAGTGATACTACATCTTGTCGCAGTGAAAAAAGAAACAAACAAAAAAAAAACAAAAATCAAAACACAGTAAAAAAGAACAGCACTATTTCTATTGGATGTGGGTTTAAGTTTCATTTAAATTCTTCCTTGTCCTCTTTTTGGCTCCATCCTTGTTTTCTCTTAGCGTTTCATGTGTGGATCTGTATTCATTTATTTGGCAGGTACAATCTGCCATTCCCTGCCATTCCACATCCCTTTGGAAGTCATTCTTACTTTGTGTCACCCCTACAGCTGATGATGACTCTGTTTTCTGGCTTCAGAGGCTTTATGCTCTTTTTTTTTTTTAAATGAGCTGTCTTTGATTACACCTTGCCAGCGTGTTCTGACTGCGAACATTGATTCCCAGCACTCAACAACTTGGTCATATTATTCAAGAGTAGGTTTCGATGTGTCATTTTAATAGACTAAAAAGCTATTGTCAGTAAAATCAAATCCCTATGGGAATTGTTGTCAAGGATGTTTTCAAAACGGAGAAAATTTGTAATGTTTTGGAGATTTCACCGGGGGAGGCATCAAGTGACTACATTTACTGAAACTGCCAATGTTTTAACTGGATTTTATATTCTGAAAATGCATTTTAAACTCGCCTTTATTTAGACAAAACATATTTCACAATAATTAAGCTTTATGAGCTTTTTCATTTAGCCATGTCAGAGAATATTTTTATTTTTGCTTTGTGACAGAAAGTATTTGCTCTTAACTCACATTTCTATGTGTGACCCTAACTAAAGTCAGGGCTTGGCCAAGACACATTTAGGCTAGACATGCAGTGCTTCTACAAACTAGTATTAGTTAACTATATTTATAGTGGTGAAAAGAGCGGGCTTTGAAACCAGACTGTGTGGGTTCAAATCCCACCTCTGCCATTTACAGGCTGTGTGAGTCTTAGTGTCACTTAATTTACCTGTGCCTCAGTTTTTCATCTACAAGATGAAATAGTAATACTACCTTCTTTATAGGGTTGTTGAATCAGAGTTAATATACTTGTAAAATATGTGTATATAATGTCCATACCTTATATTTAGATCTCAGGGAATATTATTTTTTATTTTTCTTTTGCTATTGTTTTTGATCTTTTGAAGTCGTTATTAATGTCCAACATTATTTGGAGATATCCCTTAGTCGTAGTGCGGGGAGAATATCAGAAGTAACCAAAGATTACCCTCTTTATTGACCCAACAGTTTATCTCTGACACCCGATTTTCATGTTTTAGTTACTAGATGGAAAGTTCTGTGGTAGACTACACGAACTCTCCTTGGGTTGTAGTGTTTGGGCCCTTTTTGATTATTTAAGCTGTCTCCTGGAGTCTGATTTTCCACCCCCACCAAAAATTCTCACAATTAAGGTTTTCTACACTTACTTAAATTTCCAGTGGTAGTATTTTGCTTACCTGGACTCCCACCTAGCTAGGCCATCCTTAAGAACCCCCTGACTGACAATTAAGTTCATGACCTTGTTGCAACAATGTTGCTAACCTGTTTTTGATATCAAAGGGATCATTATGAATTTGTACCAACTGCACAAACAGTTAACCAAGTTTATTATTTGGAAATGCTGAAAAGGCTGTGTGAAAAAGATAGATGACCTGAACTTTTTGGCAACAATTTATGGCTCTTGCATCACGACAATGCACCAGCTCACACAGTACTGTCTGTGAGGGAGTTTTTAGCCAGTAAACAAATAACTGTATTGGAACACCCTCTCTACTCACCTGATCTGGCCCCCAATGACTTATTTATTTACCAGAAGATAAAGGAAATATTGAAAGGAAGACATTTTGATGACATTCAGGAAATCAAGGGTAATGCGATGACGGCCTTGATGGCCATTCCAGAAAAGGAGTTCCCAAATTGCTTTGAAGGGTGGACGAGGCGCTGGTGTTGGTGCATAGCTTCCCAACAGGAGTACTTTGAATGTGACCGCAGTGATATTCAACAATGAGGTATGACTTTTTCTAGGATGAGTTCACAAACTTTATTGTCAGAACTGTGTGTGTGTGTGTGTGTGTGTGTGTGTGTGTGTGTGTGTGTGTATCCTGAGGCTCAATTGCCAGGATCTCAACCCCTGCTTCAAAAGGATGTAGGACCTGGAAGGGCCCATAAGGAAGCCAAATGGGCAGACCCCACTAAGCGTTCTGATATCTGTATTGACACATTAGCCATATACATGGCAATAGATAGCACCTACTTGAATAAGGTCTTAATTTCTTTGTGGACTTGTTTTATAGGCACTGGCTATTTCAGCTCAAGTAAGGTTTACCTTTGGGGAAACTTGGTTGATTCCAGAGAAAGTCTTTATTTGCCACAGATTTCTGGCCTTAGCAATAAATTTACCTTAGGGCTGTTTGCAGTTTGTACCTCAGACTTAGTCCTTGGTTCAGTCAAAATAATCCTGCCTATGCTACTTCTATGTTTTGGCCAAACCACTATATACTGAGCTTTCATCTCTGTTGTAATTCCTGCCCATGTCATGTATGTCTAGAGCTTAGTCTTGCTGGTACATGACATTAATTTTTTGTCCCTTCAATTAGGTCTTACTTTGCTGTGTCCTGCATCCTGTCTTTGCCAGGGCTTGCTCTTGCCCTTTGGGCTCTGTTTGTTTCCTAGCCCGAGCACTACGCCAGGGAAATGATAGACCCTCAGTAAATTCTTGTAGAACATTACTGTTGTTAACACCCAGCAGCGAAAACATATTTAATTTGTCATGACCATGCATTAGGCTTTGACCCCTATGATGGTACCCTGGCATATGTATTTCTCAATATTCAGTGAGTCCTTCTAAGCGCCAAGCACTGTGCTTATCCCCTTATATTCAGAATCTCATTTTGCCCCCACAAAAACCCTAAGTTATAGGTAGTTTTGTTGTCATCTCCATTTTAAAGACAAGGCAGTGGAGACCCAGGGAAATTGAGTAATTTACCTATGGTTGTTCAGGTCAAGTATCTGTTGAAGATGGGGTTCAAATCCAGGTCTGACTTCAGAGCCAGAGATCATAACCACTATTGTGCTGCCTTGTACCCCACACCAGTAGGAAGAAAGGATGTCACTGCAAGTCAGCTGTCCCACAAGTAGAGTCCTTACTTCATCTAGCGTGACTAAGTTCCCACCACACTTGATACCCCTGCCCAAGTTTTGTAGGATGCCTGTGTCGTGTGGGGTCTCTGCTCCTGCTCCCCACATAAGAATGCAGGACATGGTGAGGCCAAAAAGGAACACCCACGGAGCCATAGGTAGGGGAGTCATACCACTGTAGTCTCACTGGAGGCTGGATTCACACGACGTGCGACCTGTTGTCTGCTTTTCTGCCAACTGACCAACTCCCACTCCCCAATGCAGCCGCGGCAGTTATATCAGTGGCCAACTGGCTAACCAGCTACAGCCGACGGCCAACTAGCCATAGCCAACCGCCATCTACTACCTGAGCCAGCACCCCTCCACGTGAGGCCGAGAGCCTGGAAACTGCTCTCTGGGGATTTGTCCCCAGACCTGTGTTGCTCTTGCTCAACTTCTCATGAACTTGAGGCTGTTATTCTTACGTACTGCTTGGGTTGGGGAAGGCTTTGTTCTCAAAATGTTCGACGACTAAATGAGAATGTGGCATAGAAAGTCCAACTGCTGAGCTGAATCAGATCTGCCATTTTCTTTAGAAGAGAAGGAGAGACCTGGAGTTGTAGCAGAACAGTAGTCCTTCCAGTAGCTCCAAGGCATTCATCATTCTTATGGTAGGTAGACACTAGGATTGCCAATTGCAGATACCTACCACTGGTTGCCTGAGGCTTTTTCTGGCTTGTGAAGCCAGCTCAGTTTGGAGTGAGAGAGTGAGCGCACCAGAGGTGTTGAAAATTAAAACCCATGTATCTTCAGTCAATGACTGACAAGAGTTGGTGAATAAATATTTGGTTTCTCTTAAACTTTAGTGTGCTTAAGAGTATTTAAGAATTATTTAAACATTATTAGCTCAGAGATGAAGTCCATAATTTGCATTTCTAACAGCTTCTAGATGATGCTGACTGTGGGGACAGAGCCAGGAGTGGCGTTTCCAGGCTCTCGGCCTCATGTGGAAAGGTGCTGGCTCAGGTAGTAAATGGCCATCAACTGTGATTGGATGGCCATCAGCTGTGGCTAGTTGGCCGTCAGCTATAACCAGTGAGCCATTGGGCACTAATATAACTGCTGTGGCTATGCTAGCAGAAAATGGGGGCTAGCAAGAAGATGGTGGCTGAGCCTGCAAGTGGAGCAGGGAGGGTTGTGTACAGTGTGGCTCCTGCTTCCTGTGTCTCCAACCAAGCCACCAGTGAAAATATAGTGGTATGACTCACCTATCTATGGCTCCATGGGTGTTCCTTTGCGGCCTCACCATGTCCTGCATTCTTATGTGGGGAGCGGGACCAGAGACCCTGCATGACACCCTGCATGACACTGACCTTTGAACCACACTTCAAGTAGCAAGGCTCTAGCACCCCTGCCTCTCATTTGGAATAAATATGAGGTTTATTATATATTGTCTTTTAAGTTCCTTAGCAGAATTGAGCTCCAGTTGTCCATAAATGTAACCTGCTAAATAGTAAATATTTAATTATATCTCTTTCCCTTTCCTTTCTGACTTGCCATTTTTCTATGCATGCTCCCAAGCATCACCACCAGTAGTTTATCTAAATAAACTACTTGCCCTCTCATGCTTAGCTCAGTATCTTCTTCTGGTAGAGTCCAAACTAAGCAGATGACTCTACCAGCTTCTAGAATGGATGGCCCTGACAAGATAGTCATACTGTCCCCAGTGCTCAAGACTTTGGATGACATGAGGTAAACCTCATAGATTTGTTCCAGGAAAGTCTCACTGGGTGAGGTGGCCTGGCTTGAGGGAGCCAGGACTTTGCCTGTATTAATCTTAAAGTGTTCACAGATGATGGCATAGCTGTCATTCTTCTCTTGGGGATTTTCCAGGATCTTTATTTGAGAGAAAGATACTATAGTTCTGCTCTAGAAACTCTAGGGACATAAACTCAGTATGAACAAGATTCCCAAATACTCTGTGGTAATTTTTTTCCTTAAGAGTGAAAAAACAAAAACAAATTCTCAAAACTCTAACCCTAAGAAGTTCATTACATTCTTCTGGTAGATTCGTCTGGGAGATAAGAATTAGGGAGTGGTTAATTACCTGCATGTGCTCACTCTGAATTCCTTTTCCAGATTGAAGTCTCTTTCAAGCAAAGTCCTTTTTAACCTGCCTACCTGCTACTGCAGCTCTCCCTGGTCCTCATTAACTCCAAATTTACACATAGCTCCTTCTGCGTCATTCCCCACAGCATTACTCCCATGATGCTCTTCAGTTTGTTAGACCTTTCTTGAAGGACTGAAATTAAAGAATGGGAATAAATTAGAGAACTCTTGAAAATCAGTATAACTAAGATACTGAATCTCTAAGAGACATTATCATTGTCTATCCAGAAGTGTCCCCAGAATCCTACCAGCATAACCAAAGTCTCATTAAAGTATTTTTACCAAAAACAACACGATGGTTTTCTTTCTGTGAGGATGTCTATCTTCCTTCTAAGCTCAAATTTCATCCAGCTTCTAAAATTACAATTTCTCTGCCTGTTTATTTTCTTTTTAGTCCTGAGAAGAATGACACAGGTCCTATCTAGGCCTTACTCAAACATACCACTGTGAGGACGGACCTCTGTCTCAGCTGTAACCCTCAGCCCTCAGCTAGTTCCAATTCTTTCTAGTCCCTTCTGGAGCCAACTTTTTATCTTGATGTTGCCCTTCTACCAAGGCAGCCTTAGAAAACCTTTCAGTTCCTTGGCCCTAATGGAAGCAGTTCTTTGTACCTCTCATCTCCCATAAAAGACTAATTGCTTTTGTCAGTGATTCATAGAAGTCACAGAAGAGTTTGAGATCTAAGCCATTCTGAACCACTTAGAGCAGTAGTAGACCTCAAGTAAAAATATTGAATTCCAGAATCCATAGCCTAATATTCATACCAGTAATAATGGAAAGTGAAAACCTAGGAATTCGAGCTAAAGCAAAGCTTTCAAAAGGACCTAAATACAATTACAAGCTCTATAAATGTTGGACAGTTTATTTAATTTCTCAGTCTTCTCATGTATAAAGTGTAGATGACAATCCTTATCTCACAAGGCTGTTACGATGATTAAATGAGCCAATGTTTATAAGGTTCTTAGCCTAGATTCTGAAAAGTGATAAATTCTCAACAACAACAAAAAAATTCTATTGTCTTGGAACCTCTAAATCTGTGCCTCTGAATGGTGTGGTATCATGATTTACCATGGTAGTCTTCCCTAAGTAACTTGAACCCATCCTGCAAAAGGAAAGTCCAATGAAGGAGAACTTGGAGATCCTAAGTGGGATGCGTAGCTCACCCCTCTTGGCAGAACAGTGACCCCAGACTGTAATTAACTGAGACTAAGGGAGCATCTTCCTCTGGAACTCCTGGGAAACAGGGAACTAATGGCAGAGACTCGGGACCCTGTAGGATGTGACATTATCCACAGATGTAATCATAGTCTTTTGTGACCAGTTTTGGTAGGAGACAGCTATACTTGCTTTAGTTGCCCTGAATTAGCTCAATCAAATAAAACAGCAACTATTTAGTTCTCAACAACAAATCACACATAGTTGTGATTTAAGATTGTATTTAGAACCGTTTACTTTCTGGGTAAAAATTAACATTGAAAGTCTCTTGGGAAACATTTAGCAATCTTGAAGACTGAGTCATTATATCTGTTTGGTCTTTGTACCCACTTTACTCTTTGTTTGTTTGTTTTTTTAATCTTAGAATGTACTCTTATCTTGGTCTGCCTGCTCTGGCTTGTTCTCTCTCTCTCTCTCTCTCTCTCTCTCTCTCTCTCTCTCTCTCTCTCTCCACTTTTAATATTCTTTTTTTGTAGTGTCTTGTTTGGCAGGTCATGTCCATGTCTTCTTCCACTCTCAAAGGGAAAACTTATAATGAAAACACTGTGTGTGTCTTTTGTGTGTGTGACTGCTTGCTCTAGAAGACCTCTTTGCTTTGTTGTCACCAATCATTTACTTAGACATCATCTAGTCTTTTAATGTTTTAGGGGTAAATTAAAATTTCAGAACATTATTTCTTTGTCTTTCTAAATTGGGGGAGCAAAATCTCAATGAAAATTAAGTAAACTAATGTATATAAAGCACTTAGAATGGAAGTGTTCAAAAATAATTATTTATAATTATGTGACATTAGTGACTATATTGGCTATAACATAGTATTAAAATGTTTTTCTCAGAATATAAACATTAACAATTAAAAATATATTATCAACATTAGAATACTTTAGGCTGTCTTCACTTTACTCTTTGTGAATTTTTGAATGTGGCATATACTCTAAGGAGTGACTGCATTCATAAATCTTTTTAGAGTTGTAAAGAATTGTTTTGGAACTTAGTTAATCAAATTCATTTTTATAATGTAAAATCAAAATATGTACCCTAATATGATAACATACATATATAGAATTTACTATTTCTCTTAAATGTTTTACATATATTAACAATTTTACTTCACAAAAATATATAGATACTAATATCATCCCATTTTGTAGATAAAGGAACTGATGCACAGAGAGGTTAACTAACTTGACCAAGATCTAAGAGCTGAGTAATTGGCAGAGCACCGACAGAAATTCAGCCTGGCTTCTGTGAACAGATTTTTTAACTACTCAGTATATTGAGTATATGCTGTAGGCTGTTCATTTTATCAGAAAATAATCTTTTAAGTTTTTACAATAGACTGTACTATTGCAAAGTTCTGAAAAATAAGAAATAATATCCAGAAATCCCATAGATCGTAATGGATACATACCAATTCAACTGTACTAGACTATCTTGAGTGAGTTTGTAGGTAAGGAAGGAAAATTATTCAGAAAAAGGGAAAACATAATAAAGAGAGATATTGGGGAAATTAGAAAAAACACAGCAGCACAAACACATCTGTCAATGTATAATAATAACTGTAATACTAATAGTTTCTATTTCTTGAGTGCTTACTGTTGCTGGGCAAATGTGTCTTTACTGCTCTCTGCAAACTTATGACAAGTGTAGTATTATTATACTGATTTTATAAGTGAGGAAACTAAAGCTATTAAAGGATTGTGCTGGTATTGAAACCTAAACAATCCAACTTCAAAACCTGTGCTTTTAACCACTATGTTTTTCTGTTTCCCTTTATATGTATATATACTTCCTTGTTTATGCACATAAATAGCAAGTTATATACATTTATGCATATTATATATATGATATAAATATTATATATTACGTTTAAAATTGCTTTAAATCTATTTCTATGTAATATTAATATTTATACGTTTAGAAAACATTTTTTCCTTTACATTTGAGCCATGCCCAGATTTATTTTAGTTTTATGAATGAAATTTATCTGTTACCAGTGCTTCCTGAACTTGAATATTTTTGTGGATTCTTTTGAAAGGAATTCCATGGAACCTTAATATTGATATAATTTTTCTCTTGTAATATTACTGTAAAATATACAAAACATATAATTAAATATAAATTCCTCATGCTTTTAGCTCCTAAAATTATTTTAAGATGAATACATTTGAAACTACCAAGCAGTGAAATTCAAATTAACAACACAAGTTTCATGTGACAGATAATGACGTTCTAATAGAAGGCAGTTGCCACTTGAGAAATCAATATGAATAGACTTACACAAAAGATCTTTAGAGTTCAGTATGGCAGAAGTACCAGCTCCATGTGGTGAAAATTATTTTACTGCTTTATTTCCTGTTGATAGGCCTATGAAACCTTTATTCACACAATGGGCAGGGGCAGCCTTTGGGCTTGGTGTGAATGAAGCACCTTTGTCAGCCTCAGTCAGTCTTTGTTTGTTCCTTGAAAATAATGCTACTTCATGAAAATTGATTGTAAACTGCAAACACAAATGTAAAACCTGCGATGACTTGTCAGTACTTGGTCAGAGGGGATGATAAGGAGGTCACACAGGTGATACTAATGGCTTCTCTTTTACTATTTCCACTCTCTCCCTAAGGGATCTCATCTGGTTTCTTGGTTTTAACTACTACCCACTCACTGACCACTCCAGATTTATATCTATAGCCTTAACTGTCTTAAACTCCAGACTTGTGTATTTAACTGCCTGATGACATTTCCACTTAGATTTCTACGTGGCTTCTCACAGTTCACAAGTTAACTTTAACAGTGTTAACATCCAAAATGGATCCCTGGTTTCCGTGACCTGCCCCAAACCTTCTTGTCCTGCATTTTTCTTCATTCCCCCAGAGAGGCAATTCCACTCTTCCTGTTGTTGAAGCCCCAAACCTTAGCCATCCTTTATTTTTCTCTTTTTCTCACATCTTAAATTCAAACAGCCTGAAAATCCTGCTGGCTTCAAAATAGTATATCCAGTATCTGCACACATTCATTGCTACCTCCCAGGTCCAAGGTGCCTGGTGGTTGTAGTAGCCTCCTAATCGGTCTTAGAACTTTCACTTCGGTGTCCTCGATTATGTAGTACTATGATATACATTCTGCACAGCAGTCAGAGTGGTGTTATAAAAGTAACACCCCTGGTAGATTACTGTATCATTCCTCTTCTCCAAACCTTCCAAAGGCTCCCGTCTCAGAATGAAAATTAAAGCCCTCACCATACTCTCCAAAGCCCTGCCACTGTCCTTTAGTCAGTCTGTCTCAGCTACACTTTTCCTCAAACATGCGAGCAGAATGCTTCTCAGAACCTTTGCACTGCTGTTCCCTTTGCTCCGAATCCTGTTTCCCCAGATGGCCACCTAGTTTGCATCCCTACATTTTTCTGGCCTCTGCTTAGATGTTACTTTATCAGAGAAGTCTTCCCATCTTATAAAAAATCTTCACCCCGGCCTACCTCCTGCTCTTATAAATATATAAATAAGTTGTTTATTGTTTGTCTCTCTCTACATGGGCATATAAGTTCCACGAAGGCAGGAACTTAGTTTTCCCTTAGTACCTAAAATACTACTTGACACTCAGTATGTGTGTAATAAACATTTCTTAAACGAATCAGTAAATGCTTAGTTTTTTACAATTATCACCAAAACAAAAACACAAAAGGAAATATTATTAGGGAGAGTTTGCAGATCAGAGGATGACAAATTTTATATCCGATTATGACACAAACAATGGAAATAGTGAGTGCATCTTAGATTTTGTAAAATGTTAGAAATCTTGCCACTGTCAGTTTTCATTTTTATCAACCTAACAGCTTTTGAATTTTGTAGTTAAATATAAACTTCTAACATCCCCCAAATATTTGCCTGTTTTTCTATGCATGGATATTCACTGCTAATTTAAGAGGCAACCTTGGCCAATCCTGTGACCACCCGCACCATGCTGAGGTGTTAATACAGTTCAGATTTTCTGAGAAAAAGCCCACTTTGTTAATCAGCCACTCCCGTGATTTTCACTGGGGACTCATCCAAATATTGACACTACTTAGTTTGTAAAATTTCCTGGGCTCAGAGGACAGGGGGGCTGGCTGAACCGAAAAACCCTGATATGCAATGGAGATTTATATTCAGAGGGAAACTGTGTCTGTTGAACTATGTAACAACTATCCATGTAGGAAACCAAAACAGTGTCCAAAGAGCAAATAATTGTGGTGATTAAACTGATAAGCTGGTGACACAGGGAAAGAAAGCACAAATTGAAGTTTCAGTAACAGGTGTAAGGCACACCGTCTTTCCTTTCCTGGTATTCTTAGGAAAGTAATAAGATAGCTTAATTACATGATTAAAATACTCAAAGTCCAGCTGGAATCCCATAGTTGCTGCCTGTTTCTTGCTTGCTTTCTTTTTTCTCATTAGAAGTGTTGAGATCTTTAGATTGTTAAGGTTTACCTTTCTGTTTTCCTATATCTTTCAGCTTTTATGTCAAACTACTGTTAGAACTAAACCAAGCCTATCTTCACATTCTGCTATTTTTACTCCTGGTGTAAATTGATGACTTACTCAAAATAATTTGTAAATTATTATAAGCTAAAATGTTTATACACTTTAATTATATATTATAACAAAGAGTGCTTTCATAAATATATAGTGTGTTGTTATATAATTTTTTAGCACAAGTTTTATAAACTTTTCCACAAGAATGTCATGAAAATAAGGGATGAAACCATGATTTGATTTTCAACCATAGGAAAAAGTATCTCTTCTTTTAAATGGACAATTGAGACATAAAAAATATACTTCAGTGTTGTGAGAAGCACCGTTATAAAGACGTCTTTCCTTTCCTTCTTTTTTGCCTCCCTCCCTTCTTCCCTACCTCCCTTCTTCTCTCCTCCTTTTGCTCTTTCCTTTTTTTAAAAAAAATGCATTTTGATATTCAATATTATTTTATGTTAATTTCAGGTGTACAACATAGTGGTTAGAAATTTAAGTAATTTAAGAAGTGATTCCCCCTGACTAGTCTAGTCCCCACCTGGAACTATACATAAATATTACCACATTATTGACTATATTCCCTATGCTTTACTTTATATCCCCATGACTATTTCATAACTACTAATTTGTACTTCTTAATCCTTTCACCTTTTTCACCCTGCTCCCAATTCCCTTCCATCTATCACCCCAATAATTCTAGTACCCATATGACATCATACATAGTTATTACAATATTGACTATATTCTTTATGTTACATTCAGCATCCTCATAACTACTGTGTAACAACCAATTTGTACTTCTTAATCCCTTCCACTTTTTCACTCACCCCCAAACCCCCTCCCATCTGGCAACCATCAAATTGTTCTCTGTATCTATGAGTTTGTTTCTGTTTTGTTGTTTATTTTGTTCTTTAGATTCCACTTAAAAGTGAAATCACATTACATCTGTCTTTGTCTCCACTTTGTCTCCACTCAGCACAATACACTCCAGGTACATTCATGCTGCCACAGATGGCAAGAATCCACTCCCATCCATAGCTGAACAATATTCCATTGAATATATGTACCACCTACTCTTTATCCATTCATCCATCGACAGACACCCAGGCTGCCTCCACATCTCAGGCATTGTAAACAATGCTGCAATAAACATAGGGATTTGTCCCCTTGAATTAGCATTTTGGGTTTCTTTGGATAAATATCCAGAAGTGGGATTACTGGGTACTTCTTTGTCTCTTGTTATAGCCTTTGTTTTAAAGTCTACTTTGTCTAGTATTAGTATTGCTATGTCAGCTTTTTGGTGCTCTTGTTAATTTCCATTTTCATGAAATATCTATTTCCATTCCTTTACTTTCAGTCTGTGTGTCTTTATATCTGGAGTGAGTCTCTTGTAGGTAGCATATGTAATAGTCTTTTTTTTCCTTTCCATTCAGCCCTCCTATCTTTTAATTGAAGCATTTAGTCCATTTATATTTAAAGTAATTTTTGGTAGATGTTGCCATTTTATTATGTACATTTTTTATCTTTTTTTTTCTTTTTGTCTTAAGTCTTAAGTCTAAAGATTCTTGACTTAAGAGTCTTTGTAATACTGGTTTGGGGTGATGAACTCCTTTTGCTTTTTCTTGTCTGAGAAGCACTTTTCTGTTTTTCGATTCTAAATGATATAGCTTTGCTGGGTAGAATAATCTTGGTTGTAGGTCTTAGCTTTTCATCACTTTGAATATTTCCTGCTAACCCCTTCTGGCCTGCAAAGTTTCTGTTGAGAAATCAGCTGATGGTCTTATGGGAGCTCCCTTGTATGATCTCCCATAACTGCTTTTCTCTTGCTGCTTTTAAGGTTCTTTAACCTTTGACATTTCAATTATGTTTTTTGGTGTGGTCCTGTGTTGGGTCATCTTGTTTGGGACTCTCTGCACTTCCTGGGCTTGTATATCTATTTCCTTTGCCAGGTTAGGGAAATTTTCCATCATTATTTCTTCAAATGGCTTTTCAAGTTTTTGCTCTCTCTCTTGTCTTTTTGGTACCCCTGTGGTGCGAATGTTGGTATGCTTGATGTTGTCCCAGAGGCCCCTTAAATTCTCCTCATTTTTTTGTATTCTTTTTTTCTTTTTGCTGTTCTGATTGGGTGTTTTCTGCTACCTTATCTTCTAAATCATTGATTTGATACTCTGCTTCATCTAATCTACTGTTGATTCCCTCTAATATATTTTCATATCAATTATTGTATTATTCCTTAAGGACTTATTCTTTTTTTATGTTTTATATCTCCATTTTTATGTTTCCTGTCTCTTTGTTGAAGTTCTCCCTGAGATCACTGAGCATCCTTATAACCAGTGTTTGGAACTCTGCAGCTGTTAGATTGCTTATCTCCATTTTGTTTAGTTTCTTATCTGGAGCTTTATTCTTGACTTTTATTTGGGACATCTTTTTTTTGTCTCCCCATTTTGGCTGCCTCCCTGTGTTTGTTGCTATGTGTTAGGTAGGGTTGCTATGCCTCTCAGTCTTAGTAGCGTGGCCTTATATAGTAGGTGTCCTGTGGGACCCCGTGGTGCAGTCTACATGGTCACCAGAGCTGGGTGCTACATGTGTATCCCTTGTGTGGGTTGTATGTGCCCTCCTGTTGAATTTGAGCTGTGGTTGCTATTTGCATATCTATGGGAGTGATTGACCTGCAGGCTGTTTGGTTGTGAGGACTGGCCATAACTACAGTGGACGAATTGTGGTGCAAGTGCTGAACCTACAGAACAAGCTTTGCTTTATCAAGACTCTGGTGCTTGCCCGGTCTGTCCTTTTGGTGTATTGTCCTTGGAGTCAGCCAGGTGATGCTCCAGCTCGGTCCCAAGCTGACCACCAGGTGTGCCAAGCCTGGGGCCTGCTGGGACAGGACCCGCTATAGGCTGTGGCCTGCTGGGACAGGACCCGCTGCCAACCAAGTTTAGCTGCAGCCTGTGCCCTACCCAAGGTCACCTGGTATGATCCACAAAGGAATCATAGATGGCTGCTGTGGGCTTGGAGGTGCCTCAAGAGACCAGACCACAAACCAAGGCTGGCTGTTATTAGTACTGGGCTTAGGGCTGCTTGGGCAGATGTAAGAGACACACTGAAACCAGATGCTGCTTGTTTGGATTTTGTGAACCTTTGATAGATTTTATGAAAGTCCAAAGCATGAACTATCGTGTTTCCCCAAAAATAAGACCTAGCCTGACAAGCAGCTCTATGCGTCGTTTGGAGCAAAAATTAATAAAAGACCCAGTTTCATTTTACTATAATATAAGACTGGGGTAATATAATATAATATAATACCGGGTCTTATATTAATTTTTGCTCCAAAAGATGCATTAGAACTGATTGCCCGTCTAGGTCTTATTTTCTGGAAACACGGTAAGACAGTTTGTCTGTAAAAGCCACTGGAAGCAGCTTGGTTGTACGTGAAAGTTGGGTGGTGTGGGGTCTCAGAGAATCACTAAGGCGGGGCAGATGAAAGGTGTTAGCCAGTTTGATGGAGACTCAGATACAGTATCTGCCTGCATCTGAATGTTGGAAGGGGGTGGACTCAACAAAGAAACAATAGCTTCCACCAGTTTTTCCCTCCAGGAGAAAGTTGCCCCTCCACTCCTCACTCTAAAGCTAGACAATTCAGTTCCTTCCTATCAGTCCTTTGTGCTTTTTGAGCTATTTCCCCATTGCTGGAGCTCAGAGCGAGTGAGTTCATCAGCAATTAACTCCATGTTCAGGCTCTTTAAGAAGATCTCCTAGGACTGCAGCCACCCTCCATCTCACTCAGCCACAACCTCCACTGGTTTTCACAGCCAGAAATTATGGGGACTTCTATCCCCAGCACTGGAACCCTGGGCTGGGGAGCCGGGTATGGGGCTGGGACCCCTTGCTCCTTCAGGGGTGATCTTCACATTTGAGATATCCCTCCTGAATTTTAATGATCAAATGTGTGTGTGGGACCAGTCTGTTCCATGTCTCTGCTCCTCCTACCAGTCTCAAGGTGTCTTTTTCTGTTTGTCCATAGTTGTTAGTTTTTGGTTCAGCTACACTTCAGGTAATTCTCAATGATGGTTATTCTGCAGTTTAGTTGTAATTGATGTGATCTTTTCAGAGCCCTCAAATAGAAATTCTGTGCATTTTGTTCAGAGTTCTAGGATGCATTCAATGGAAAAAAACAAGGCGATGTACTCCATCTTAAACAGAACCAGTATCCTCTTCCTTCCTGTTTTAATAGGTATTGATTGAGTACCCAGTGCATGACAGGCAGGATACAAACTCAGTTCTGGGGATGGTGTCAGGCTAATTTAGCAATCCTAAAATAGCTTCTTGAAGTACATTGGAACTTAGTTGGAGTCAACATGCATCTGGCTTTTTAGTTAGTCATGTGGAAGATGAGGCCCATTTTCGTGGATTTGGGTCCCGGTAGTTTGGCTTTTTCCAGGGCAAGGTGCTACATTCATTACTTAAGCCTGTCTTAATCACTTGTTAGTTTAGCTTCAGAGACTTTCAGCAACCTGAGCTTTAACTGGCTGTTTTTTTTTTTCTTCTTTTAGCACATGTACAAATACTCTACATCTCAATCTATCTATCTTTCTGTCATCTATCTATCTGTCTATCTATCTATCTATCTATCTATCTATCTATCTATCTATCTATCTATCTATCATCTATCTATCTATCTATCTATTGATCATCTACTTATTTTTATTCCTAGGTTCTAGATTGGGGTTTTTTTTCTTATTATTCCTCCTTTTACTTCCCTGTTTTAGTTTCCAATATTAGCAGTTTATATTTTTTATTGTAGCAAATTGGTTTGAAGGGAATGTTCTATATTAATTCAGTATGAAAATAAATGCCTGCGTGTCTAGAGATCTCAAAAGATAAATAGGTTGAAAACATCCCTAAGATTGAATGCAATAGGTAATGAAATGTTTTTAAATGAAATTAAATAAGCTTATTAACTTATTTCCCACCGACCATTAGCTAGACAGAAAATAATAGGAACATACTGTCATCATCCACCTGATCACCTATTACAAAATTTAAATGAGTCTAGAGGCTGCATATCCTATTACCAGTGTTTCTCTGGTATATATCTTCATATACCAGAGATGGCTACCTGAGAGATTTCTCTGTTTGCAAATGTTTTCATTTAAATAATAAAAAGTGTATGTACATTTTAATGTAGTAGTTGAACAAAATGCTTTTTGATGGAAAACCTGAAAGTCTGAGCTTGTATAGGTTTCAGTACCAATGAAGATGGAGTTTTTGACTGACCTTGACCTGTGTTTAAGTTGAGATTGAGTTCTATATTAGTTCTGTTTGGAATACTCCTTGAAGACTTGTCTATCATAGTCAAGCCCAGGGCTCAGAGTTTCTAAAAAATATTTTAGACTGTTAAAAAGTACATTGTATGGTAGCACTTAACAGTCCTTGAGAAAAATGAAACATGTGAGATATGATGGATTTTAGAAATTATACTAGCCCCTCTAGTTAGTGTTCCTTTACTTCTTCTGTTATAAATCAGGAGTTTGCAATTTTGACAGCTAAATATTTTTTCTGTCAGCTAAAACTTGACTCATTCTCTTAACTGTAAGCAAACTGGAAATGAAGACTCTCTTTTAAGATACTGATATATATATATATATATATATATTTTTTTTTTTTTTTTTTTTCCTTGTAATTATATTTTGAATTGCTGAATTTTTGTGTCTTTCAGGCTAATGTACTCTGTGGTAAACAGAAATAGACCATTCTTTCTTCACATGTGGAATAAAGAGATAATTAAGATGCTTACTTAGAAATTAATTTGGTTCCATAATAAGCAAAATAGTATTGTTAATTCATTGCATAGGCATTATTTTCAAACTAATGGTAGAAACTAAGAATGTTTAATATAGACCTGAAGTATGGGATCTATTCTACTGTCCTCATTCCAGCTGGAGAGGTATGAGGTGGGTATGGGCCAATTTCAGCATGTGTTAGAATTATCCATTTATTTATTTGACTGAAATCATAGAATCTTCTGGTAGAAAACATATTTGGGTGCCATCTGGTTCAAGTCTTCTAATTTACAACCGAACAAATCTTTGAGTAGTTATTCCCAAAACTATTGTGTAAAAAAAGTACAGCATTGTTGTTACTCAGTTCATTGCCAGGTAAATCTTTGTTAGGAATTTAACAGTTCCACAAATAGTTGGCCAACAAATAGTAGGCAAACTTCACATTCGTATTTGTAGTTAGGTCATCATATTTAGGAAATAATTTTCCCTGGGAGTGTTTAAACTATAACACATGGAACCTGTCTTCCCTGAGGGAACAACTGAAATTCTTTCCGAAGAAGACACATTTTGGAATCTCAGTTGTAATAAGACACAATATAATGTTATATATACTAGGATGCAGTGAGGCCCAACTTCCATATCTGCTTCCATTATTTATTTGAACTCTCCTTTCCTGTCCTTCTTCTCTTCCTCTTTTTCTTACTAACCTTGTTCCCAAAAGGAATTCTTAGTTTGGACAACCGACTCTATCCCTCTGGAAACGTCTTTTCACTTTCTCCTTCTGCCTCTATTCTGCATACTTTCTATCCCCACTCCCCCAGCAAGCTGGTTCAGCCACAAATATTTACACATGTATACACATTCATACCCATGACAAATGTTTTTCTTCATCTAGTTTGGTTACAACTTTTGGAAAAGTTGCCCCATAATGGATATTTTTCTTCTTTATTTTGTGTAGGTCTAGAAAACGTGCCTAGAAAGATGGCTTACATTCCTTTGATTTCACCCATGTTAAATGATAAAGCTAGAAGTGCTCAGTTAGGCCCTCACTCCTTATAGCTTTTAAAAAATTGACTTGATTATTCAGTCTCAATTTGAAACTAATGATATACCAAATGGCTGACTTAGCTGATTTTGGCAGATTGTGTAATGTTCTCTTTGTAGATGGAAATGGTTAATTAATAGTGTAATGTACATGTCCTATAAAATTTGGGAAAAGATAATAATTCTGTTCTCTTATTTGAAGCCTTATGATAACTTTTACCACACTTGTGGGCAGACTTTTAGACTGGTGATTTAATGAAAATGTTAATAAAATAATATCATGTAAGGCAGTTTAGTACATAATCTCAAATGTGATTTAATAGAAAATATTAAACAGCCATTTTGTAAACAGACACAACTTAATTTTTAATGGGTTAAAATACAAATGGAAATACCAAAATTGGTTAAGAGTATTACAATAACTGATCCTTTTAGACCAGACTTTGCTGTCTTTAAGATATATATGCCTAGTCAATCTTGGCATTATAGTTTTATATAAGACAGTAATGGTATTAACATAAAATATATGACTGTTGATTAATAACATTCAGTTTGTGGCTATTTAACACTCTCTCAAAGATAGGAAGAAACCCTGTCTAGTGTTTAAGAAATTTTAGATTTTAACTAGTAAGTAGAATAAATAAAAGTTTGCCTGTTGTTTTACAAAATGGAAAGAATGCCTGTTGTTGGTTTTCCAGATTAGGCATATTGGTGCCAAATTTTATTTTCCTGATGTTAATTTTATACTACTGTATTTTTACTAGAGCAATTTGTTTTTGAAAGTGAAAGTAAATTATTTAAAAGATAATAAATCTTTTGTAATTAAACATAGGCAATAGAGTTGATTTGCAGCAGTGCTATCATCTTTGAAATGAAGTGATAGTGCCAGCAAGAGTTGTTGATTAGAATCAATTTACAGGTACTTACATTGAATTAATGAAATGTGTATATTTATTAACAGTGAAAATAAATCTGTTCATTAAAATAGCATGTGAGAGGTGGCCCGATGGCTCAGTTGGTTAGAGCGTGAGCTCGGAACAACAAGGTTGCTGGTTCAATTCCCACATGGGATGGTGGGCTGCAACCCCTGGAAACTAAAGATTGGAGACGGCAACTGGACTTGGAGCTTGCTGTGCCCTCCAGAATTAGACTGAAGGACAGTGACTTGGAGCTGATGGACCCTGGAGAAACACACTGTTCCCCAATATCATCCCCCCAAAATAAAATAAATAAATAAATAAAGCATGTGAAACATCCAATTCTTAAATTAACTAATATAAATAAGAACTTTCAAGGAGTGAATTTTCATTGTATAACCTAATACACTTCTGAGTCTATAAGAAGTTTTGCCTTGGAGTTGGCTTATAAATATGATGCTTTTGGATGAAGTCATTTTTGTTCTCCAGTAACTAAACCCCTGAAGCAAAGTGATATCATACTGGTTGCTGAACTTCACTCCTATTTCTGTTTACCACAGAGTGATGCAGTGAGGAGTTACCTTTTAATATATAATATTTATTGCTTTAAAAACTGAGGTAAGTACTCTTCTTAAAATATTATTAATGAATTTAGAGTTCAGCCTAATCATCCTGTACTGTTTAAAATAAGCACCTAGTGATATTTAAACTCACTGTAATATTTCACTTAAAACGAATCCCAGAGGTAGAGGTCCTAAGATGGTAAGAAATCCACAATGTTCCTATGTACGCATACTTATTTCTGTTACTCTATGCCAGACCTTCATAATTTATAACCAGAATGATTTCTGTGGCCTTTAAATGTCCACAGTGCTTGATTATTTTCTCCTTGTTCATGATAGTGTGAGCCAAAAAATTTATACTTACAATATTGGATACAAAGCTTATTCTCAAGAACCACATAGTCTGATAGTATATTTAATATCTCCATAAAAGTAAAAAATTGATCTAATGGAGAGATATCAAGTAGTGATCAAATACTTCAAGTTTGGGAGATCAGAGAAAGCATCATGAAAGTGTTGCTATGATCAGGTCCTTGAAATTAGTATAGATAGGGTTTGGTCCTACTCGCAGACTTTACGATGCTATACCCACCTGAGTACAATTGCAGTTATGGACAGTTCCTGGCATGCTGATAGTTTCTTACTGCAGATACCAGCACATTTAGCTTCTCTGTCTCAGGGCTTTCTTGGCACCTGAGAGCTTGCCTGGCTATATTGCAGGTACCACGGGGGACTGTAGGCTAGCCCTCAGTTGGGAGGAGATATTCAGTGGGAGACGAAGAATCTGTGGATGAATTCTGGCCTCTCCACTCTCCTCCAGCAGTAAAATTTGGTGGTATGACCTCCATGTCTTCCAGCAGGTCCCTAACAGGATTGTATTCCAGTGGCTTACAGTTCTAACCTGCTCATTAATGCAGCCATTATTCTGTTTTCTTTCTTTTCTCCTTTCCATGTTCTTTACTTATACTTTTTTGAGATCACTTCCCAAATAAACTCCAAGGCTTTATCCCAGCATCTACCTTTGGTGTTACACAAACTAAAACAGTTTGGTAGAGGAAGAAGAGCATGGGCAAAGTTGTAAAGATTGAGAACAACATCAGTTTACCTGGGATATCAGGTAGTTTTTATATCAGGGCAATAAAATTGGTTAGGTCACAAGGAACTTAATGACAGACTAAGGATTTGGAACTTTTCTTCAGGTATTATAAATTTTCTAAAGGCTTATCAAAGGGAAATGACATGGTTAGAGCTCTGCTTCCAAATTGTAACTTGGTGGTAGTCTTTCCAAGAGATCAGAGGTAGGAGAGACTGAAAGTATGAAGAGCATCTGCAATGTCATTGTGTAGTCTAGGTGAGGTAGTAATACCAGTGGAAAGGAGAGGAAAATGGTAAATGGCACATTTGGCAATTGTTTGACGTGCGTATAAAGGCCCTGAAAGGCATTACAGTAATGCCAATGTTTTCAGCCTTTATTGCCGAATGGGAGGGTGGTGATGCCTTGTTCAAAATAGAAAACCTAGAGAAAGAATATGTTTAAATGAGATAATATGACTTCAGTTTTTTTCTATGGCAAAATCTGCCATTTGCCTGTATGATATACATTTCCCTTTTCTTTTGAAGTGTTAGAATCCTCATTTTACTCAGGCCCATAATGTGCTCAGCTCAGAGATATTTCCCCGCTTTTTTTATAGCTGGTTGTAGGCATGTGACTAAGTTGTAGGTAATGTGACATAAGCGGAAATGTTGTGTTAGACTTCAAAAAGCAGACTCATCTGGAGATGTACCACTTCCCCTTGCCCTCATTCTCCCTGCCTATTATATGGGAGCACTGAAGTCCAGTAGAGATCTTGGACTACGAGTGGACTTTGAGGATAGAAGCCATGTGATAGGAATTTCTTCTAATGACTAGGAAGACCATATCAGCCCCAAACTGCCCACCTCCAGAGTTTATTTATATAAGCAAGAAATAAACTTCATCTTCTCTGAGCCACTGATATATTGGATTTTATTTTATGGCAGTTGTACCTAATTCTAAATGATGACCCAGAGCATACTGAGTCTGAATTAAGAGCAGGCTTCCAGGTGAACATGTTCCATGGCAGTGGAAGTAGAAATAAACACACAAACAAATAAATAAGTATTAATGATAGCAACTAGCATTTGTGTGATAATTATATTCCAGGTCCTTATATGCAAGGAGACACAGAAGGGTTTAACAATTTTAACATGACATACAACTGGGAAGTGGCAGAACTTGGATTAAAACCTAGACCTACCAGAGTATAAATGCTTGTTTAATAGTTTAGAACTCAGAGGAAAGGTCACAAGAATTCATTTTTAAGGGAAGATGAGCTGAGAGAAGAATCTTTAAAACTACTGAAAGCACAGAACTACTTATTCGCATGTATATTTTGCAAAATTAAGTTTTACTACCTACAAATACTGTGCATAATAAATATGAGATCCACAGGACTCACAAGTAACATTAGATCAATAAAGACTTTCAATTATCAATCTAAATTATAATAAATTGTGAATTAGAGTAGTTTGGTAATATTTCTCTTGTCTTTTTAGAAATATTTTACTAGAAATTCTGCTAGGCCAAAACAAATGGAGTGGCTTACAATAATTTTAAAGTTGAAAAATAATTTAGAAGTTATCCCGTCCAATGCCACGCTTTTCAGATGAAAAACTGAGACCTGAAGCAGTTGAATGACTTGTCAAAGTTGTATATCAATGTTAGGTACAGAACCAAGACAATTATTCTGTCGTTTGATTCACCCTCAAGTTTCCCATATGCCAGTGTGAGTGTGCTCCATTGTGATTTTCTCTGAGTTCTCACTGATTCTGTTTTCCGACTCTGAAGTGATTCAGTGTTACCTTTACAGTACTTCCTACAGCAGAGAGGGAAAATCAAACCAAACTCCAGCCATAGTGGCCATCTGTTTCAAGAGAAAATTACTAGTTCTAATTCTCCTCTTTGGGAAATTTGGATTATAGTTTAATGTGACTATTTGACCAAAGAACATAGCAGCATAAAATTTAAACCCCTCATTCAGGCATATAAGAGTTTATGTGATATGTTCCCCTACTGTGCTTCATTCTGATCTGGCAACACTGACCTCCTTTGCTATTTCTGGAAACTGTTGAACATGTTCCTACCTCAGGGATGTCTTACTACACAGTACCCCCTGCTTTAAATACCTACCGTCATTATCTGCAGAGCTTAATTCTTCACTTTCTTTAAGTGTGGTTTATATGTTACTTCATAAGATGTATTACTGCTGATCTATATAAACAGCATCATTTATTTATTTGTATACCTATCCATTAATCAGCACACCCTTGCTAGCAACATGCAGATAGGTATTTTGTTTTGATCATTGCTGCATATCTAATGCCTAAAGAAGGATCTGCCTGACACATAATAGGTACTCAGTAGGAAATGTATTGAATGAATGAAGAGTATAGTATGTGAGGGACAACTTATAAAAGCAATATTCAATAATAGAGGCTGTAATTTTAGAGCCTGATCAATAGTTTTAGTTTTCCTTTTCTTAAAAACCCCTATGGAATTATTGTAATTCGAGAGGGTTTAATATATTGAAAGCCAGATGTTGAAAATCATTCATTCGGAGCACTTTGTGTATGAGGCCTTTCCTAAGTCGTACATCAGTAGCCAAGATGAGCTTTCTTGTTCTTCAGCTATTCTGAACTTCTGGAATATTTCCGCAGTTTTGAGCTAGGTCTGGGCACTCTGCCACCATTACGTTTTGGAAGGAAATGACCCTCTAGTGGCCAGAGTACGTTGATGTATTTTACTGTGTTTTAATAAAGTGTAAGTTAGAAGAATTTATTTCAGAATTCAAGTCTTCTTTTTTCAGTAAAGAGACCCAAAATGTTATGCATACAAATTTAGAGTCATAGAAATGCATTTCCTAATAACATAACTGTGAAATGATGATGATCATGATGATGTCAGTGATGAGAATGATAACTAATGTTTGTTGAACTCTCACTATATTCTTGCACTGGTCTAAGCACTTTACATGGGTTGAATTTTAAATGAGTGTGTAGCCATCAGAGGGGAGGGAAGACTTTCTAGTTAGAATGTGACAGATCCAGTTTATGTTTTCACACAGAAGAGGTAGGTGACAGCTCTACTTTCCTTCATGGAAGTTGCAATCTTATGATCTTAATGAGGAAGATGAAATAAGAATAATAACTAGTGGTAAATACAGAAATGCTGCAAAAAAGATATAAAACACATTCTTAAGAAAGCCTCAAGTGACTGAAACAACCTGTGCATAACTAGCAATGAATATGTAATAAGCAATGTCTTCAGATACTTTTTTTCAAGATGTTTTATTAAGAGAATAAACAAAGGCTTTTTATTTTGCCTGGTAATTATTTAATTTTCTAATGTGACCAATAACACAGAAAACAAAGAGAAAAATTGACTTTCTTCAATTAAGAAAAGGATAAAATTTGTGAAACAAAACAAACAACAAATAAATGATTTTGAAAAGGAGCCCAAATACTTTGATAGAGAGAATTGCAGTGTAATTAGAATCATAAAGTTCAGCCTTCACTAGAAAGAAAGTTGGTCATTCCTAACTAAACAAAGCAACTATTTTCTTTTGTTAGGTTTCCTCAAAAGGTAAGACAACCCACAAAACAGAAAATTTTAACAGCTAGCATATGGCAGCAATGTAATGACATGAGAAGAAAAATGGCCAGTTTACCTGAATATTCTTTCATCAAGACATTTTATTAGTATTCTGCAAGAGTGTCTGGAAAATTGATTTGGTTGTATGTGATTTGACAGACCGACTTTTTTTTTTGGGGGGGAACAGTTCTCAGAGGATTTAAAAGAGAAATTCATTAGGTGATTTTTCTGTTCCCAATGTAGCTTTATCTATGAAAATGGCTTGCATACATAGTTAATGTTGTAATACTATGGCAGAAAATACACAATTCTTTTAACCATTTTCATATATCACTGAAGATATATACATAGAAGTTATAGGCAATTTATGGATTTTCTAAATATTTAATATGTCATTAATGGCTGGCTTGGTTTTATTCATTATGTTTTTACTGCCGTAAGTTACAAATACAGCAAATAAATGGGTGAACAATTAATCTTGTGATTGACTTAGCTTAAAGATATGAGACTTCTAATTTAAGTTCTCCAATTCCATCAAAGCGAAGAGAAAAAAAATGGCATATTGTACCTTGTGAAATATATGCAAGGAGTTATTAGATCATATGAGGTAAGCTGAAATTATTTTGAACCTCTCTGTATATGAATGCTTATATTTAAAGCTTTCTATCATTTTCTAACTCAGTTTAGATATTGGTTCTTCAGAAAAAGCTCCACTGATTCCTACATCCACCATCATCCCCTTTCGCAATATTAGATACTCTAATAGCACTTTTACCTCTCCTTTCTTGCCCTCAGTCCCCTTGCAAAGACTGGTTTAAAGTTTCTTATCCCATGTTCATTGCAGCATTATTCACAATAGCCAAGATATGGAAACAATCTAAGTGTCCATTGACGAATGAATGGATAAGGAAAATACCCTTTTTATGGCTGAGTAATATTCCCTTGTGTATATATTACTTGGCTATAAAAAATAAGGAAATACTGCCATTTGTGACAACATGGATGAAACTGGAGGACGTTATGTTAAGTAAAGTAAGCCAGACAGAGAAAGACAAATACGGTATAATCTCATTTATATGCAGAATTTTAAAAAGGTAAACTCATAGAATCAGAGAGTGGTTACCAGGGGCTGTGGGATAGGGAAAATGGGGAGATGTTTGTGACAACTTCCAGTTATAAGACAATTTTTCACTTATAAGTTCTGAGGCTCCAATATACAGCATGGTAACTATAGTTAATAGTATTGTATTATATACTTGAAATTGGGTAGAGTAGATCTTAAGTGTTTTTACCATATCCCCTCAAAATGGTAACTATGTGAGATGATGGATGTGTTAATTAACTTGATTGTGGTAATTATTTCACAATGTGTATGTAATCAAATCACCACATTGTAGACCTTAAATGCATATAATTTTATTTTATGTATCAATTATGCCACAATCAATCTGAGAAAAAAAATGAAGTCTCCTCTTGACTTTATTGTAAACTCTCTGAAGTCAGAGATAATGTCAGTCTTGAAAACAACCTAAAGTGAATCAAGGATATTACTCTGTAAGTTCTTCCTTCTTCCTGAATCATTAGTTTTACCTTTTCTATTGACCCATGCTGTTATTTTTCCTTTTTCAAAATCTCTCTTGACTCCGTTTCCCCAAATTTTATCTTTCTATACAACTTCAGCAAAACTCCTTGAAATTGTTATCTATACGTAACTATCTTCAGTTTCCTTCCTTTCTCTCTCTGACCCACTGTAATTGGCTTTTCAACTCCCATCATTCTACTGAAACTACTCTTATCAAGGTCAACATTGAGTGCTAATGGTTATTTCTCATTTGCCTATTTATACATTAGGGACTGTTAATGTGGGGTCCCAATGCTTTTTCAAGTAAAGTAAATCAGCTACAAGATAACTACACATAGCAGAGCCTTCCACAGATAATTTGTTGATAACTGTATTAGTTTACTAGGGCAGCCATAACAAAGGACCACAAACTGGATGACTTTAAACAACAGAAATTTATTCTGTCATAGTTGGAAGCCAGAAATCTGAACTCAAGGTGTCAGCAGGGCTGCATTTCCTCCAAGGCTCTAGGGAAGAATCCTTCCCTACTTCTTCCAGCTTCTGTTGGCTTTAAGTGTTCCTTGGCTTGTCACTGCATAACTCCAACCTCTGCCTCCATCTTCATGTGGTCTTCTACTCTGTGTGTATCTCCCCTCTATAAGGACACTTGTCATTAAACCTAGAGCCCACCCAGATAATGCAGGATGATGTCATTTCAAGATTTTAACTAAATTAAAATTCAAAGACTCTTTTCCCAATTATGCTCACATTCAAGGTTCTGGGGATATGTCCTTTGGTGGGGGGTTGGGAGTGGGGCACCACTTATCCTACTACCATAGTGATCCCATTGGAAAGTGTTTTCATTCATAGTACAGATATGACATACCTTTCTAATCAGAATGGCAGCTTAACAACTACTTAATTTTCCATTCATAAAATAGTTATTGAGTATTTCCTATGTGTCAGGCACCATTCTAGGTCCTAAGGAGAGAGCGGTAAGCAAATCTCTTTTGTCCTGGAGTTACATGCTAGTCCTGGTAGAAACAGAATTTTCCTGTGGTCTAAGTGTATTACTTAAAGTACATCAGTACATTTCATAAAGTTATAAATGATACACTGTAAATCATTTTAAACTTGTAATTCAACTGCCCAAATCATAGTTTTATAACATCCAGAACATACATAACACAAAACAGTATTTTTCTAGTTCATTCATTGACAGACTACATACCAGATGTTTTTGTTTGTTTGTTTTTGTTTTTGTTTTTTTCACATCAGATGTTTTACCCAGGTGCTAGAGCAAAAGACAAAACAAAGTGCCAAAAGTCTAGTTAATTTTATATTTATCCTGTGACAAGTGACACAAAGTTGTAATAGTGTGATTATAAACCGCGAGAATAAGTAAGAAAGTGATAGCATGATGAACCTGATTAATACTTTATTTATACCACATTATTAAACTAATTAAAATAAATATAAATGACGTACCTTCAAATCATGTAGTCATTTTCAAGCTAACTTCTGTTTCTTTGTAAAATCTCTCCTGCTTCTTCCTTTTCTAAAGGACTTAATTATGCTTTCTTCTCTGCTGACACTAAACTGTGTATATGTTACTATTCTCATTAACAATGATTGAGCACTTGTAGTGTGCCTAGGCACTCGGTACTTCACTCCCATTACCCTCTCCTTAACCATCACCTCTGTTATGACATTGTGCATCTATATGTCCCCCCTCCCCTGCCCTCACTGGTCAAGGAGTTCCTGAAGAGCAGAGATCTGAACATGTCTTTTCAGTTTCTGTTTCCTCAGCACTTAACACACATGTATGACACGTAGTGGATACTCAAAGATGAATTAAATTTAGTCAGCTGTAGGCTTGGGTACTGACTATCAGGAGCAAGATTGCTTGGATGGTAAGTGACCTTGCCATGCCATCAGACTCTCTGGGATTGAATCCTTCTTTGCCAATTTAACTGCATTGGTGTCCTCATCTGTGATAAACAGAAAAATATTAATGAAAAGACTTATGAGGCTGTATTACTGGCAAAATACAATTTCTGTAAAGCATTCAGAGTGTTCCTAGCTCGTAGAAAGTGCTCAATAAATCTTAGCATTAATATTGCTTGGTTTTTATTTTTAGTATTATTGCTTTAAACATGTATCCTGAAAATAGAATGGATTTTCATATCATGAAAATAACTTTCAATTGAAACACATAGAAGTTTCAGTTTGCCAGGATCTAATGTTTAAAATCATAGCCACATGATAAATAGAAAGCATAATTAATGGCTCAAATTTAAAAAGCCATTAAGTATGATATTTTATTTTAGTGCATGCCTTGGAAGAATTGTCTACATAAAGTACATAATTTTATATAAAGAAAAAAGTGGTGATGTTTTCTAAGCTTTCTATTATTTCTCACAAGTCACTTTCTTTGATTGGTTACCATTCTTAACTTTTCCCTTTCTTTTATATTTCATATTTGGCAATTCACCATATTTTTAAAAGGTTTTTTTCCCATTAAATATTCCTTACATGCATCTCTTCTATCTTAGTTTGTTAATTCTCTCTTCACTTTAACACTTTGAAAATGGAAGTCATAGAACTTAAGCAATGAAGAATAATGGTACTTATATAAATGAATTTTGCACTTAAATTGTAATACTCAAAATGTATTTTAAAGAAGATATTTTTGGAAGTTTTCCTCATTAAAAATATTCTATTAATTTTTCATTTCCCTAAATTATTTTGAGTCATTGAGAAATGAGGTTTTTAGTTCAATAGTATTATTTGAAAGTATATATATCTAGGAACTACATTTATAAACTGTTGAGAGAAAACATTGAGTGAGTTAAGATCATAGGCTTGGCAACCAATTTTCCAGGGCTTCAATATGGGTTCGCTACTTATAGCAGTGTAACATTAAGTAGAATACTTAATCTCTCTCTGCCTCAGTTTTTTTTCATCTGTAAAATAAAGATATTGTTTACTAACAGAGTTGATGTAAGGATTGAATTGGTTAAATCATTTAAAGCAGTTAGAATCATTCCTGACACATAGAAAGCATTTAATAAATACTAGTTCTTCAAATTATTAAGTGAGAATGGGTGAAGAGATTTATTTATTTATTTATTCCAGTTTGAGAGGGCAGCATGGCCAGGCAAGTCACAGAGGTAGGAATTCATGGGATTTTTACAGGGATGAGGAGTGCTGATAAAGGAGAGTTGGGGAAATGAGTCTGGAGCCAGGTCTTAGAAGTCCCTCCCTCAACATTCCAAGGAACAACCACAACACCACATCCCACAGGTCATCTCTGAGAATATTGACCGACTTGCCACACTTGGGGATTTGAACTTTATTCTATAGATAAAGGGGAATGATGAAGGTAGTACAGAGGCTATTACATAGGCTTTATCACTACACTTCCTGGAATTGGTTTCTAATTCTTTTTTTTTTTTTTTTTTTTTTTGTATCTGTGCTTCATCATTGATAACAACAATGACCAACATATGATAGGGTGTTGTACAGATTCAATGACGTAATGCCAGTAATATATTTAGAACACTTTCTGACTAATAGTAATTGCCCAATAAAAATTAGCTTTTATAAATTGTGAGCAGAAGAGTGATGTGATCAGATCTGTGTAGCTTTACATAATTCTAGGCAAAGGAAAGTACCTGATCTTCTCTATGAGAATAGAGAGAGAATGAGAAGTTTGCATAAAAGCCGTAATTAGTAAGTGCCTTGCACTTGACCTACTTTTTCACAAGGTTAGCCTGAGAAAGGTCATTGCTGAAGTTATCTCAGCTATTTTTGAGCCTCCAGGGGCCACTGGTATCATGGAATCTCCAGGCATCTCATGGGCAGCTAGGAAGTCCAGAGCATTTGTAGAGGACAGCATCTAAAGCTCACAGAGAAGATTGTCTCTATGTGCATATTTGTGCACATTAGAAAAAGATATCCCTTTCTCTGGAAGCGTATAGCCCTATTGCAGGACCCATGACTTATTAAGAACAGTCCGGGACTTACCCGCCTTGGCCAGACACATTTGGGCAGGGCACAGCCTGAGTAACCAACATTTCTGTCCTGGCCAGAGAGTATTTTAGATTAGGAGAAATTCTGCCTACCAGATTACATGTGCATTATTTGTGTCTGATTGTCCATCCTTGAATTTGAGGTGGTCTTGTGATTTGCTTTGACCAATAGAATGTGATAGAAGTATTATAACTTTGTGTGACTTCTAAGGCTAAACCTTAAGAGACATTGAAGCTTCCATTTTTCCCCTCTTGGAATTCTGCTCTGAGCACACTACGTGAAGAAACCCAGTCTAGCCTACTAGAGGATGAGATAACATGTAGACAGAAATTCCCTAGCAGACAGCTGGTACTTCCTGGACGCTGCATCTTCATGAGTGGTCCCAGACAGAACCTGAAGAATATCTGCCCACACATAGAATTGCTGATCTCTAGGATCTTGAGCAAGAATAAATGTTTTTTGTTTTTTTTTCTAAACCTGTGTTTGGGGTGGTTTGTTACATAGCATTAGATAACTGCTATACCTGTGTATGCTGAAAGGGAAAGAGCAGAGGTAATTCTCAATCTAAAACTCATCTCTCATGCCTATATTCTCTCAGATTCTAATAATAAGACACTGAGTCAGAATATCTCCCTTTCATGAACAGAGATATTAGTACAGTATACAGATTAGTTTGGTCTGCAGGAGAAGAAAAAAGGTCGATAGAGATTTCCAGGATAATTTCTGATACTCAGGTGGCCTGGAAATGTCTGCTAGCTGATTGCCTTTCTTGTTACTGTATGCCTCAGAAACACTTCAATAAAAGCCTCAGAAATTTTACAAACGAAGAACTGTTAAGTCCTGCCTAGTCACCATTATCACTGAGAGTTCTCTGTTACACTGTTGATAGTAAAATCCATATTTGGAAAAGAGTGACTTCTAAAAGCACTAGATGAACGAGAAACTCACGTGTAATGAACCTGTAGGAAGTACAGGTGGAATCTCAAGATTTAAGAGAAATTAGAAAGAAGAGAAATGCTCTGTAAAATTGAAAATATAGTTATGTTAATAGGTAAAATTAAATGAGCATTAAATATTTATATTTTGGTCAAATTTACTATCTTACGATTTTATGAAAGTCTTATTTTCTTTGATTTTCCCAGTGATTTTTTCCCTTAGTTATAAGCTACAGAACCAGTAATTTTGATGCCAAAATGAAAAATATGGATATATTTATTGGAATCACACACACTTTTTTCACTCTTCCTATTTCCCTCCTTCCTCCCTCTCTTTCGTTTAACGTGAAGTCTTCTGTGAAAAGGGAGTAAATAATGAATGCCAACTGCATTCACACTGGATTCCTAATGGAACTTCCACTCCCACCCCTGATGCTTTCACACTGGTAAAGCAGAAGGACAGGCCCAAGTGGTCTACTCGATATGTCCTAAGACTCCAGCCTGGCCTTGCTTGGTCCTCAAGGCTGAAATGTCTCCCAGGTGCACAATATGCCTCTCCCCACAAGAGATAAGGCGAGAGTAAAAAATAAAATAAGTGCTATTGAGCAAAGTGATATTGATCCTTTCACTGAAAATTCCATATTCTGGCCCTGTGGCTCTTCAAGTTTGAAGCTCCTCCTTTCTAAGGATAAAGGGATGAGGATGAAAGGGCTGGACAGAGGCTAGGCTGAAAGTGGGCAAAAGTGCACCTCTTTGAGATTAAATGAGGAGAGTATAGAACATGTGGCCTGTGTTTATTATCTTACTGTTGATAAATATAAAATGGTAAGTTATGGGGGGAAATGACAAATGAATTCAATAAAGTAGGGAAAATGTTAGTGAGTGTATTGCATAGCTGTTTATGAATCTGAATCATGGCTCAGCTACCTGTTAGCTGTACAAATTGGGTGGATTACTTAATTTCTAAGCCCTGGTCTTCTTACCTGTAAAGTCAGAATAATCATAGGAACTGCCTTACAGGATTACTATCGGGGTTGAAGAAAACGATGCATTTAAAACATGTAGTACAGAACATGGCACACAGTCAGTTCTCACTAAAGGTAGATACTCTTGTGGTCTAAATCTTTTATTCAGATAATGAGGCAGCTTAAATTTTAATTTATATATCATTTAAAATTATTTGGTTGAAGTACCAACCAGCCAAATGTTACTACTTTATCTAAAAACTACAATATGATTAATATGATTTATAACTAGTATTGATGTTACTCAAAAAGAGTATATAAAAAATAGGACAATATCATTTGGGAATACAGTAAAGTAGAAGCATAACAAACAATTTAGATAAAATCATTTATTACCATGGTAAAAGGAAATTTTATTGTCAGGGAGATTTATTATTATTATTATTATTATTATTATTATTATTAAAGGAGAGTTATTTAAAATGAGTGCTTTCTCCATGTGTCTCCAATTTTCAAATTGCTAAATTGAGTGGTTACTTGTCAGTCCTCACCTTTCCTGACTTAGCACCAGCATTTGACACAACTGATCAGTCATTTCTCCATGACACATATTCTGTACTTGGCTTCTATGACACCACTTTCCCTTGCTTTCCTTCTCTCTTTCTGCTCTTATCAGTCTCTGCTCGTTCCTCCTCATCTGCCCAGCCTCTAAATACTAGAGTGTCCCAAGGAACAATCTTTGGGCCTCTTTTCTAACTATATTCATTCCCTAGGTGATTTCATTCAGTTTCATAAATTTAATTACAATCTATATTGAAATATATGTATATATAGATATATATAGATATATGGATACACACAAATTTATATCTTTTAAAAATATTTTTAATTAAAATACATACAATAACATACAATATTATATTAGTATCAGGTATACATCACAATTATTCTACAGTACCTACCTAGTTCTATACAGTGTTATAACTACATTATTGATTTTATTCCCTATGTTAAAGAAATGATCACCATAAGTCCAGCAAACATCTGACACTGTACCACGCAATCCCAATATTATTGATCTTTCCCCACCTTTTAAAAATTTTCAATTAGAGTTGACATTCGGTATTATTTTATATTAGTTTCAAGTGTACAGCATAGTGGTTAGACATTTACATAATTTAGGAAGTGATCCCCCTAACCAGTACCACCTGGAACTATACACAGCTTTTACATTATTATTGATTATATTCCCTATACTTTACATCCCCATGACTATTTTGTAACTGCCAATTTGTATTTCTTAATACCTTCACCTTTTTCACCCTGCCCCCAACCCCATTCCCTTCTATCACCCTGATAGATCTAATACCTATCTGGCACCATACATAGTTATTACACTATTATTGACTATATTCCTTATGCTATACGCTACATCCCCATGACATTGTGCAACACCCAATTTGTACTTCTTAATCCCTTCCCCTTTTCACCCATCTCTAGTCCCCTCCCATCTTAAAGAAGTCCTTCTAAGATTCCTCGTAATACTGGTTTGGTGATGATAAACTCCTTTAGCTTTTCCTTGTTTGGGAAGCTCATTATCTGTTCTTCAATTCTGTGTGATAGCTTTGCTGGGTAGAGTGATCTTGGTTGTAGATCCCTGCTTTTTATCACTTTAAATATTTCCTGCTAATCTTTTTGGGCCTGCAAAGTTTCTGTGGAGAAATCAGCTGACATTCTTATGGGGTCTCCCTTCTAGGTAACTAACTGCTATTCTCTTGCTGCTTTTAAGATTTTCTTTTTGTCTTTAACCTTTGGCATTATAATTATGATGTGTCTTGGTGTGGGCCTCTTTGGGTTCATCTTGTTTGGGACACTGTACTTCCTGGGCTTGTATATCTGTTTCCTTCACCAAGTTAGGGAAGTTTTTTTGTCATTATTTCTTCAAATAGATTTTCATTTCCTTGCTCTCTCTCTTCTCCTTCAGGTAACCCTATAATGTGAATGTTGGTATGCTTGATGTTGTCCCAAAAGCCCTTTAAATTCTCCTCAGTTTTTTGGATTCTTTTTTCTTTTTGCTGTTCTGGTTGGGTGTTTTCTGCTACCTTATTTTCTACATTGCTGGTTCAATCCTCTCCTTCATCTAATTTACTGTTGATTCCCTATAATATATTCTTCATTTCCATTATTGTATTCTTTATTTCTGACTGGTTCTTTTTTATGTTTTCTATCTCCATTTTTATGTTACCTATCTCTTTGTTAAAGTTCTCCCTGAGATCAATGAGCATCCTTATAACCAGTGTTTGGAACTCTGCATCTGATAGATTGCTTGTCTCTGTTTTGTTTAGTTCTTGTTCTGGAGCTTTGCTCTGTTCTTTTATTTGAGACATGTTTATTTGACTCCCCATTTTGGCTGCCTCCCTGTGTTTGTTTCTATGTATTAGGTAGGGCTGCTATGTCTTCCAGTCTTAGTAGAGGGGCCTTATGTAGTAGGTGTGCTGTGGGGCTCAGTGGCACAGTCTTTCTGGTCACCTGAGCCAGGCGCTCCAGGTGCGTCCCTTGTGCGGGTTGTGTGTTCCCTCCTCTTGTAGTTGAGCCTTGGTTGACAATTGCACATGAATGGGAAGGACTGACCCTTGGACTCACTTGTTGTGAGGACTGGTCTTAACTACAGTGGAAGAGTTATTATGGAGGGGCTGACCCTATAGAGCCTCAGGCAGGACTCTGGTGCCTGCCCCATCTGCCCCTTGGGTGTGTTGTATTTGGAGGGTGCTGGGTGATGCTCCAGATCATTTTGAAGCTGGCCACTGGGGGCTATAGCCCCAGGACCACCTTGGAAGGGATCTGCTATAGGTCAACTTCAGCCCCAGCCTGTGCCCCTCCTGTGGCCACCTGGCAGGAGCCACAAAGAAATCTGCAGATGGTTGCTGCCCATGCTGCTCTTGGAAGCACCTTGAGAGGCCAACCCGTGAACCAAAGATGGCTGCCACTAGTGCCGGGCTTGGGGCTGCTCAACCAGAAGTACAGGACATTTTCAAGCCAGATGCTGCTTGTCTGGGTTCCATGGACATTTGAGAGACCCCAGGAAAGTCTGCAGCTTTAGCTAAGGCAGGCAGTTTGTATGATAAGCCACTGGAAATGTCTTGGGTATGCCCGAAAATTGGGCGGGGTGGCATTTCGAATTGCCTGGATGGCGGGGACTCAAATATGGTGACCACCTGCATCCACATGCTGGGAAGAGGGAGGGCTCAGCAGAGAAACAATGGCCTCCACCAGCTCCTCTGTCCAGGAGAAAGCCACCTCTCCAGTCCCCATCCCAATCCAGACAACTCAGTTCCCCACCATATGTCCCTGCTGCCTTTCCAGCTGCTGCCCCAGCACTGGAGCTCAGAGCCAGTGATTCGGTTGGTGAGTAAGTCCTCACATGGTCCTTTTAAGAGGAGCTCCTGGAACTGCAGCCCCCCTCTGCATCCATCACAATCTCCGCTGGTTATCACAACCAGAAATTATGGGGACTTCTCTCCACTGCACTGGAACCCTGGGCCGGGGTGGGGCTGAGACCTCTTACTCCTCTGTGGGGTCGGGGGACCTCTATGGCTGTGATATCCTTCCCAATCTTTAATGGTCACACATGGGCATGGGACCAGTTTGTTCATCTATGCCCCCTACTAGTCTCAAGGTGGCTTCTTCTGTATGTCTTTAGTTGGAGAACTTTGGTTCAGCAAGATTTTAGGTTATTCTCAATGTAGTTTAGTTGTAATTGGGATGTGGCTATGAGATAAGGTAAGCACAGCATTAACTTACTGCACCATCTTGGTATTCCTTCCTCACTAATTGATTTCTTTAGTGCATATTTCTCCTCTTAATTCCAGACCACCATACCAGCTGCCTACTTTATATTTTCACTTGAATGTCCACTCCACATGTCCAAATTAGATCCTTTTGTGGTCATCCCCATCTCAGTTAATGGCAACTCTTGATGTCATTCTTTATTCTCTTTGTCTCACAAGTAGCATCATGTAGTTCATCAGCAAACCTTGTCAGTTCTACCATCAGCTTGTCAGTTCTACCATCAGTGTGTATATGGGGGAAAGGGGTGTGTGTGTGTGTGTGTGTGTGAGAGAGAGAGAGAGAGAGAGAGAGAGAGAGAGAGAGAGAGAGAGAGTTTACCACCACTTCTCACCACCCCAACCACCACCACCATGGGCCAAGCTATTCATCATCTCTCTCCTGTGTTGTTGAAATAGCCTCTTAACTATCTCCTTGCTTCTACAAAAAGACGTATAGATACTACCTACAAACAACTTATATACTTGTACAACACCACCTGTTAATGGTATTTAGTGTGAAGGAAACAAAGCTTATAAATCATATACTGATAAAACCGAATGTTGTTTTTTTAGTTTTATCTGAGTCACCAAGATACAATAGATATCAGACACAAAAACGAGTTGTAAGATACCAAGATGCAGATTTTCAAAGGAAATATTCAACTACTAAATCCCATCTCCCACCAAAGATATTAAAATGGATCAAGTTGTTAGAGATTAGAGAGGATTTTGTGAGGATGATTTCTTTGGGAAATAACATGTGCTGTTATTTGCCACCTATGATATTATCTCCTGTGAGGGAAGGGTGTGTGTGTGTGTGAGTCTGTGTGTGTGTGTGTGTGTGTGTGTGTGTGTGTGTGTGTGTATGAGAGAGAGAGAGAGAGAGAGAGAGAGAGAGAGAGATTTAAATATTTGCAAGGCCATGAGAATAGTACTAACTAGTAAAGCCATTTTATAATAGACCAGTCAAGTGAGAACTTTGCATCCCCCCCTTTCCTCTATCTCCCTTCTTTCATTTAGGCTCTAGAGAAGTGAGTTCACTATAGTCTATAGCTGGGGGAGGAGGAAGGGTAGTCTGACCTTTTAATCAAGATAAAAATGCTGTGTAATGTATTAGAGTGAAAATTTTATTTGCTAAATTGAGACTATTTTCTGCAACTAAGCAATTTTCTATTACCTATGAGCATTCAGAAATATCATAGGGCCTGCTAGAGTTTTCATTTACAGTTAAGGGAAAAACTTAACCCAGAGGATATATTTTAAGAAGATTATATGAAACAAATATAAAGTTGCTTTTGGATTATGTCCCATGATTTATATTCCATGATTATATTCCATTGCACAATGCACTGATTGTGCTTGTAAGGAAAATGTTGCTGTTCAGTAAATGTGGATTTTTTAATATCATATTTTAAATTAAGTATTGATATTTGGATGCATCACTTTTCTGCCTTTTAGAGGGTAGTAAGGTTATTACCTAATTCATTAATTGATGGTTGATTGGTATGTACCTTAAATGTCAAATAATTTGAGAATTACTATAAATCTGTAAATTAAGTACACCACTTAGAGAATCTTTTCTCTGTGACATCATGCAAGTTGATATTGTAGTTGAAGAGCATGAAGAAACCATAGACAGTTTCTAAGTGTGTGTGGCCATGAGATTGCCTTAACTAAGTAGGTTTTTACCTCTGTGCTTTTTTTTCTCTCCTCTCCCGAGTCCTTGGAAGGAAGGATGTCTTCACAGTATGTTAAAAGCTTGACAGATTGATTTCTTTCTAGCTCTCAGTTTAAAAAGTTGCTTTAAACTAGAGAAATGATTAGAGTTTTTTTGTAGACTGGGTTGGCATTTGTTTTCAGGGACTTCCTTGGATCATGTCATGTAATAGATCAATCAACAGGCATGTTTCTGAGCATCGACTAAGTTCTTAGTACTGAGCGTGGCACCACAAGGATTTGGAATTAAGCCCAACTAAATTCTATGGAATTTCATTAGTACTATCCAATGTCAGGAACTGTGCTAGGCTCCAAGAAAATTATCCTGAATGCTAAACCCACAGCATGTAGTCTGGTTGTGAAATATGTATACAACGCTAATACTGTGTCTCATGATATGAATGTCAGATGTGGAGTATAAACAAAACTGGGTAGTAATAATGATAAGGAAATTATTCATTCTAACTGAAAAGATTAAGGAATAAAATATAATAATATATGCTATGTATTAATAGCCAATATGGCCAAGGCATTCTATTAGCCCTTTCTAAATTTGAATTTAAAAGGCCTAATGGGGGTAATTATTTTATCCTTGTTTTTCTGCTTAGAAATTCAGATTGCTCAGGCAGCTTGTCCAAATCACATTGCATTTCAAAATTAGCAACTAGAATCCAAGTCTGTTTGATTTCAATGCCTGTACTTTTTTTTTTTTTTTTTTTTTTGGTAATGCTGTTGGCTACATTGTAATATCTGAGTTTATGGAGGATCATTCCAGATTAAAAGGAACCATGTGAGTAAAAGTACAGACTTAAGAAGGATGTTTTCACAGATAAATTGTAGTCTATTGTGGTTGGACATGGGTTAGAAGGCTTAGAAAGACTGGAGGTGTGTGGTGGAAAATCTTGAATTTCATTCTAAGAAATTAGGGCTCTTTCTAGATATGTAATGAGAAGCCACTGAAAATTTTATGTGTAAAAAAGGACAAATAGACAATGGCATTGTTTAATAGGTGTTAATCATCTTATATATATCAGTGTCCCGAAAAAGTGAATTTTTAGTGTAGGCATATTATTCAAAGCATTCCCATTGTGAATTCTTTAGTAAACTGAATTGGCTTGTCTTTGGTTCACATAAGGATTTTTCACATTTAGATTTGCCTTAAAGTGATGAGTGCTTCTGCCATTTTTGCCTTGAAAATGACTATATTTGTCTTTAAATGTGCCTCTTGCATCTTAATATTTTCTTCTGATGATTGCTGGAGGTCATCAACAGGACATGACTGGAAGTTGACCTGAGAACTGGCTCTGGGCAATTTGAGATTTCTCACCCCTTCCCCTGCCTTTAGGATGTATGTTCAGTTCACTGTTCTCAAAGCCGGAGCTGCTTGCAGGACATCATCTTGAGAAAATAAGGTGGTGTGTGGTGTTGAGACCATCTAGACAGAATAAGTGACTGAAAACCCAGTCAAGTCCTTTACATAATCTTTTAAGTTTCTGGTGGGTGGGTGTAGTGATCTATTTGTCTTGTGTCTGCCGAGGCACGTTCCCTTACGTATTAAAACTGCAACCTACCAATCTGAAGTGGGCTGCCTCTTTTTTTAGTCTCTCCTTGCCCTCTGGGTACAGGATGGGGGTAATTTGCCATCCAACAATGGTAAGAGATCTTCCTGAGATGGTCACTGCTACCTATTGTAGAATGCTGGTTGGTATCATTTCTCAACTATAGATTTCAATTACCTTATTTAATAGATCCTTAGAAGTGAGAAATACAGTGCTTAACTCTGAAAAACGTTTTTTAAAGGAAAGATGTGTTTGAGTGCAGATGGAATTTTTTTCTGTTCTAACATAAAAATCATGCCCATCTACATTCATTGATGTTGGTACTGATAGTGTCATGATTCCTATGGACGGTAGACCGCCAGGGTCTTCATGTCACTTGTACTTGTAGCCCTGAGGATGCTTGTAGTTTGTCAGTGATTAAGTGGCTACAGTTTCTCTCTGATGCTTGTGCCTAAACCCCATGGGCTTAGGGTCCTCGTCTTGAAATGGCGCCATCCATCTTTGATCAATGCTGTCATTTTCTAATAACCTGCAGCTTCGGGCTGTTTGGCTATGTTGCTTTAGAGTGTTTTTTTTTTTTTTTTCCTGCTTACCTTGCATGTGGTTGTTCCAGTTCATCTCATCTCACTATATAAGCACTTGCTTAGGAATTCTGTTGTAATCTATCTATCTTAGCTTTTCTGACCCCATAGAGCTGAAGCATGCTTCAGTGATGGGAAGTTGATCGAATACTTTGAGTACATGATCCATTAATGTTTTGAATGTCAGGGATGTAAGCAAACTTCATCCGTCCCCTTCATCTTATTTTACATTACTTTAAAAAGTAGAATGTACTGTGTTCCTCATTCTAAATGGGACTTTTAGCACTATGTAAGTGTTTAAAATACATCTAGATCTACTGCCTAAAGAATGCTACTGTTCACAGTCTCTTCTATTGTTCCAGATAATCTAAAAATATATATATCCATAGTCTCTTTATATACATATACAATTCTATATTTTATTTACTCATATAACAAAGTATGATTGGTAGTTTTTTAATATGTATAATTAGTAAATGTAATTTTAATATTTATGCCATTTAGAAAAGATTTTCATACCTTAATTTACTCACTCAAACCTCTACTGTTGTATTGTTAATATTTTTTATTTCATTTTATTTTTAAGATCTTTATTAAAATACAGCTAACATCTAATATTATATTAGATTCAGGTGTACACCATATTTATTCAACATTTATGTACCTAAAGAAGTGATCACCATAATAAGTCCAGCAACCATCAGCCACCATACCACACTATCACAATATTATTAACTATATTCCCTATGCTGTACATTACATCCCCATCACTTATTTGTTTTATACCTGGAAACTTGAAACTCTTATTCCCCTTCACCTCCCTCACCCTTTTAAAAGTTTTCAATAATAGGTGACATTCAATATTATCTTATATTAATTTCAGGCTTACAGCATAGTGGTTAGGCATTTATATAATTTCAGAAGTTTAGTAACCATCTGATTAGCTTAGTAACCATCTGACACCACACATAGTTATTATAATGTTATTGATTATATTCCTTATGCTATACCCTACATACACATGACTGCTTTGTAAAACCAATTTATACTTCTTAATCCCTTCACCATTTTTACCCAACCCTTAATCCTTTTCCCATCTGGCAGTCATGAAAATATTCTCTGTATCTATGAGTTTGTTCCTGTATTGATTGTTTATTTTGTTCTTTTGATTCCATATCTAAGCAAAATCACATTGCATCTGTCTTTCTCTGTCTGACATACTGCACCCAGTACAATATCCTGAGGTCCATCCATACACCACAGATGGCAAGAACCCATTCTCTTCCGTGGCTGAGAAATATTTCATTATATATATGTACCACGTCTCTTTATCCATTCATCCATCGATGGACACCCAAGCAGCCTCCACATGTTGGCCATTGTAAACAATGCTGCAATGAACATATGGATGCACACATTCCCTCTAAGTAGAATTGTGGGTTTTTTCAGATCAATGCCCAGAAGTGGGATTACTGGGTCCTTCTTTGTTTTTTATTATAGGCTTTGTTTTTTCTGGTATAAGTATTGCTACATCAGGTTTTTGTTTTCAGTTTCATGAAATATCTCTTCTATCCATTTACTTTCAGTCTGTGTGTGTCTAAGTGAGTCTCTAGTAGACAACATATGTAAGGGTCTTCTTTTCTTATCAACTCAGCTGCGTATATTTTGATTAGTATATTTAGTCCATTTATATTTAAATTAATTGTTGATAGGTAATTATTGCCATTTTAATAATGTTTTTGATTTTTTTCTTTCGTTTTAACAAAGTCTCTCCAACACTCTTTGTAATACAGGTTTTATGGTGATGAACTCCTCTAGCTTTTTTCTGGAAAGCTCTTTATATGTCTTTAGATTCTAAATGATAGCTTTGCTGGATAGAGAAATCTTGGTCATAGGATCTTGCTCTTCATCACTTTGAATATTTCCTGCCAATCCCTTCTGACCTGCAAAGTTTCTGCTGAAAAATCAGCTGATAGTCTTATGGGAGCTCCCTTGAATTAACTGCTTTTTTCTTACTGATTTTAGCATTCTCTCTTTGTCTTTAAGCTTTGGCATTTTAATTAGGATGTGTCTTGGTGTGGGCCTGTTTGGGTTCATTTTGTTTGGGACTCTCTGGACTCTTGGGCTTGTGTATCTACCGGGGTGGCCAAAAAATGTATACACATGACTTGCATTCATCTTTTGTTATTGGTATATATTGAGTATTAGAGTTTTTTGTTTATTTTTTCTGAATGATTAAACTTTATTGGTGTGACAATTGTTAGCAAATTTGCAGATTTCAGGTGTACAATTCTGTCATATATCATCTATATGTCACGTATATGTTCACCACTCACAGTCAGTTCTCCTTCCATCATCATATATTTGATTCCTTTTACCTTCATCTACCACCCCCTTACCCCCATCCTCTGGTAACCACTAAACTGTTGTCTATGTCTATCAGTTTTCATTTCTTCATTTCTTTTTCCTGTTCCTTTGATGTTTTCAGTTTTATATACCACATATCAGTAAAATCATATGGTTCTCTACTTTTTCTGTCTGACTTATTTCACTTAGCATTATAATCTCTAGAGCCATCCATGTTGTCGCAAATGGCACTATTTCATCTTTTCTTATGGCAGAATAGTAATCCATTGTGTATATATATCACAACTTTTTTATCCAGTCATCTATTGAGGGACACTTTGGTTGTTTACATGTCTTGGCCACAGTAAATAAAGCTGCAATGAACAGTGAAGCACATGTATCTTTACAGATAAATTATTTCAGATTTTGGGTAGATACATAGGAGAGGGATTGCTGGGTCATATGTAATCCTATTTTTAATTTTTGAGGAACCTCCATACTGCTTTCCATAGTGGCTGCACCAATCTGCATTCCCACCAACAGTGTATGAGGGTTCCTTTTTCTCCACAGCCTCTCCAACACTTGTTATTATTTGTCTTGTTGATGATAGCCATTCTAATTGGTGTGAGGTGATATCTCATTGTGGTTTTTATTTGCATTTCTCTGATGGTTAGTGATGTTGAACATTTTTTCATATGTCTATTGGCCATTTATATGTCTTCTTTGGAGAAATGTCTCTTCATGTACTCTGCCAACTTTTTAAGTGGATTGGTTTTTTTTTGGGGGGGGGTTGGTTTCTTTTTTTTAGTTGTATGAGTTCCTTATATATTTTGGATATTAGCCCCTTATCAGAGGCATTGTTCGCAAAAATCTTCTCCCATTTGGTTGGTTGCCTCTTTATTTTGTCGGTGGTTTCTTTTGCTGTGCAGAAGCTTTTTAGTTTGATATAGTCCCATTCATTTAAGCTTTTACTTCCCTTGCCTTTGAAGTCAAATTCACAAAATCCTCTTTGAACCCAAGGTCCATAAGTTAAGTATCTATCTTTTCTTCTATGATGTTTAAGTCTTTGTTTAGGTCTTTGATCCATTTTCAGTTAATTTTGGTGCACAGTGACAGATAGCATTCTAGTTACATTCTTTTGCCTGTGGCTTTCCAATTCTCCCAGCCATTTATTGAAGAGGCTGTCTTTTCTCCATTGTATGTTTTGGCTTCTTTGTCAAAAATTATCTGTCCATATTTATGTGGGTTTATTTCTAGGTTCTCAATTCTATTCCACTGGTCTGTGTGTCTGTGTTTCTGCCAATACCATAGTTTTGATTATTGTTGCCCTGTAGTACAAGCTGAAATCAGGGAGTGTGATACCTCCAGCATTGTTCTTTTGTCTTAGGATTGCTTTGGCTATTCGGGGTCTTTTGTGGTTCCATACAAATCTGATGACTTTTTTTTTTTTCTTTAAAAAATGCCTTTGGGATTTTGATGTGGATTGCATTAAATCTGTATATTGCTTTGGGTAATATGGCCATTTTAACTATGGTGATGCTTTCAATCCATGAATCTGGAATGTCTTTCCATTTCTTTGTGTCTTCTTCAGTTTGTTTTTAAAATGTCTTATAGCTTTCAGTATGTAGGTCTTTCACATCCTTGGTTAAGTTTATTACTAGGTATTTTATTCTTTTTGTTGTAATTGCAAAAGGAACTGTTTTTTATTTAATTTTTTTATTTTTCTGAGATTTCATTTTTAGTATATAGGAATGCAATGGACTTTTTTTGTATGTTGAGTTTTGTAGGCGGCAACTTTACTGTATTTGTTTATTGTTTCTAATAGATTTTTGGTGGAGTCTTTAGGATTTTCTATATATTGTATCATGTCATCTGAAAGGAGTGACAATTTAGCTTCTTCATTACCAATTTGGATGCCTTTTATTTCTTTCTCTTGCCTGATTGCTCTGGCTAGGACTTCCAACACTCTTTTGAAAAGCAGAGGTGATAGGGACAGCCCTGTTGTGTTCCTGAATGTAGAGCAAAGGGCTTCAGTTTTCCATTGTTAATTATGATATTGCTGAGAATTTGTCATATATGGCCTTTATTATGTTAAGGTAATTTCCTTCTTTACCTATTGTATTAAATGTTTTAATCATAAATGGATGTTTTATCTTGTCAAATGCCTTTTCTGCATCAATTGATATAATCATAGGATTTTTGTCCTTTATTTTGTTTATGTGGTGTATCACATTGATGATTTGCATATGTCGAACCATCCTTATGTCCCTGGGATGAACCCCACTTGGTCGTGATGTGTAATCTTTTTAATGACCAGGTGGAATGGAATGGAATGCAATTGGAATGGGAATGGGAATGGGAATGGAATGGAATGGAATGGAATGCCGGGTCTTATATTAATTTTTGCTCCAAAAGATGCATTAGAGCCGAGTGTCCGGCTAGGTATTATTTTCGGGGAAACATGGTAGCAGTCGGAATTCTTCCCTTTTCCATGACTGTGGTAGCTCTGGAATGCAGGGAGGTTAGAGCTCCGAGTTCCACTCCATCTGTCCTCTGCGGCCCGTGCAGCAGCCTATGTCTCTGCACTTCTTCCTCCCCCCCCCCCACCAGATTTACCCATCTTTAGGTTATTTCAGTTGTGTATCTCTTAGTCTTACTTGTCTGCTCAACAGGGAGTCCTTTGTGGAATTATAGCTGTTCAATTTGTTGTAAATTCCAGTGGAGATTTCAAGAGGCTCACCTCATGCTGCCATTTCTATGATGTTATTTGAGTATTACAATTTTAATGCATTTTCTTTTCTTAAAATGTGTATACTTGTTTTCTTTTCTTTTTTTGGCACCCTCTGTATTTCCTTCTGCAAGTTAGGGAAGTTTCCTATCATTATTTCTTCAAATAGGTTTTCGGTGCCTTGTTCTCTCTCTCTTCTCCTTCTGGTACCCCTTGTTATAGTTGATCTTGTCCCAGTGGCCCCTAAAACTATCTTATTATTTTTTTTTTTTTTGGATTATTTCTTTTTGCTGTTCCAGTTGGGTTTTTTATGCTACCTTATCATCTAAATTGCTGATTTGATCCTCTGCTTCATCTAATCTACTGTTGTTGATTCCCTCTAATGTATTCTTCATTGAAGTTATTGTACTGCTTATTTCTGACTGGTTCTTTTTTATGTTTTCTATCGCATTTTTATGTTTCCTATCTCTTTGTTGAAGTTCTTGCAATCATTGAGCATCCTTATAACCAGTGTGTCAAACTCTTTGTTGGGTGTTTAGTTCTTTTTCTGGAGCTTTGTTCTGTTCTTTCATTTGGGACATGTTTCTTTGTCTCCCCGTTTTGGCTGACTCCCTGTGTTTGTTTCTGTATGTTAGGTGGGGCTGCTATGTCTCCTGGACTTAGTAGAGTGGCCTTATGTACTAGGTGCGCTGTGGAGTTCAGTGGTGCAATCTCCCTGGTCACTTGAACCCAGTGCTCCAGGTGTGTCCTTTGTGTGATTTGTGTGTGCCCTTCTGTTGTAGTTGAGCTTTGGCTGCTCTTTGCACATCAATGGAAAGGATTGACCCTTGATGTGATTGGTTGTGAGGATGAGCCCTGAATACAATGGAGGAGCCGTTTTGCCTGGGCTGATCCTATAGAGCAGGATTTGTTTTAGCAGGGCTCTGGTGCTTGCCCAGTCTGCCCTTTGGGTGTATTGTCCTTGGAGGCAACCAGGTGATGCTCCAGCTTGGTTTGGAGCTGTTCACTGGGTGTGCCAGCCAAGGGACCTTCTGCAAGTTTCGCTGCAGCCTGTGCCTTGCCCTGGGCCACCTGGCATGAGCCATAGAGCATGTGGTTCATGTGGTTCTGCAGATGGCCGCCACCTGTGCTTCATTTGGAGGTGCCTCCAGAGACTTAGTTGTACACTGAGGCCAGCTGCCAGTAGTGCAGGGCTTGGGGCTGCTCAGCAAGTGGTACAGGACATACTGAAGCTAGATGCTGCTTGTTGGGTTTTGTGAATCCATGAGAGATTTTTAGGAAAGTTCACAGCATGAGCCAAGACGTCATTTTTATGGAAAAGCCAGTGGAAGCTTCTTTGGATTGCCCAAAAGTTTGGTGGGGCAGTATCTCAGGGAATCACCAGGGCCGGGCCAACAATCACTATTAGCTATGCTGATGGAGACTCAGAAATTATGGCCACTTGTGTCTGCATGTTAGAAGAGGAGAGGTCTGAACAAAGAAACTATGCATTGTGCCAGCATTTCTGTCTGCGAGAATGCTGCCCCTCCAGACCTTGTCCTAAAGCCACAGAACTCAGTTCCTCTGCAAATGTCCTTTGCACCTTTGGAGCTGCTGAATCAGTGCTAGTACTCAGAGCAACTGAGTCTGTCAGTGAGTAAGTCTATGTGTGGGACTTTATGAAGAATGTCTGGGACTCTAGCCTCCCCTCATCTCACCCAGCCACAATCTCTGCTGGTGTTCACAACAAGAAGTTATGGGGACTTCTCTCCCCAGCTCTGGTACCCTAGGAGGGGAGCCTGGTGTGGGGTGTGGGGCTGGACACCTCACTCCTTTGGGTGGGGGGGAACGTCCACAGCTGAGACATTCCTCCTGATTTTTAATGGTCACATATGTGTGCGTGACTGCCCATTCCATGTCTCTGCCCCTCCTATCAGTTTGGAGGTGGTTTCTTCTGTATATCCTTAGTTGTAGGACTTTGGTTCAGGTAGAGTTCAGGTGATTCTCAGTGATGGGTATTCTGTAGTTTAGCTATAATTTTGATGTGGTCATGAAAGGAGGCAAGCACAGCATTTACTTACTCTGCCATTTTGACCATGTTTTTAATATTTAATTCATAGTACTAAATTGCCTCCCAAAAGATTCATAAAAGTTTGCATTCTTATTAGCAATGTATGATTATGCCTATTTCACCAAACCATGCTCATCCATAGTTATTCTAATTAAAACCAGCTTTTTTTATTTTGTTTTGTTTTGTGTTTTGTTTTTCTTTTTTGTAATCTGCGGGACAAGAAATGCTATCTTTCTATTTTAATTTGCTTTTATAGGACTTCTAAAAAGGGTGAACAATTGCCATCTGTTTTAATAACTCTATCCTTTCTTATAATTTTTATTTATATTTTTTGTCCATTAATCTGTTAGTTTGTCAATGGTTTTCTTATTGATATATATGATTAATTTTCAGAGTAAACATATTAATTCTTTGTTATATTTATTGCATATATTGTACCATTTCTTCTTTTTTTACATTCAGAATCTTTCAGAATTTTTACAGTTTTATGTAGTCAGATATATCGATTCTTTTTCTTGTGATTTTTTTTTCTTTGTTGTTTTCTCAGTGAGGAATGTATTTATCTGCAAGTAATAGATATCCTGATTAACAGTGACTTAAATAAGACAGCGGTTTATTTATTTATTTATTTAGCATAAGTAGACATATATAGAAAGTTGTAATAGCATTGGGTTAGTTTTCATAGTAATATTTCAGAACTAGGCTTTTTCTCTTCCTACTCTGACTTTCATCATTATCAGAAAATTTTTTTATATAAACAATCTCTAACTAAGAAAGCTGAGGCTCAAAGAAGTTTAGTGATTTGTCTCTGCAACACAGCTAATTGGAGGAAGAGTCTTGGGGTCTCTTTATTCTCAATCTCTACCCTCTTTCTTTTTCATTGTACCAGCACTTGATCATTTTGTTGTGCATCTCATATTGGTACCTGCTTATGGTATATCATACACATACAAATATGATTTGTTGTGCACACCTTCAAGGTATATCCAGGCACTAATACATTGTGCCTTGCAATAAAATGTTATGTATTAACAATTGACATCTCAGTTATTCTAATATTTTTAATTGATTGATCTTTTATGTTATTATAACATGGCTAAATTTCAATATTTGCTAAATTGAAAACCTTATTTACTTTATTTTCATAGATGTAACAGACTTGTAGGACAAAAAAGCCCAAACTTTTAAGAGCTAGCTGCAGTTCTTATATGTATATTTTATATATTAAAGAATAACTCATGGCAGTAGACCCAGAAACCTACTGACTTTGAGTAGCAAAAGAAAGAAATGCTATCATCAACATCTGTAAGTCTCTCACAGGAAACTCTAAACCAACATACATAAAGGCTGTATCTGTGCAAAGCACTCCATCAGAAACTATGACGACAAAGCTTATAAATTATCTGGGAAGACAAGAGCGATCAATAATATTTTAATCCATAAAATATGTTGAAAGCAACTATGAATTAAATGCCACACAGTAGGACATGTCTACTTTCTAAGTGACTAGACTACCTCATATTTTCTTAACTTCACTAATTTTTGAGCCAACGTCCTGGTTTTTGCCTTAACTATAAACTATACAGATTATTTATTTAATATTAATTAAAATAAACATTAATGTAATGTTTATCTTAAACTTTAAGTTGATTTGCTTTTTTAAAACTTCTTTTAAATTAATGATACTATGAACTCATGAGTTTCATCTTCTAACTATATTTTCTTTTTAACTGTACTTCTTTTAACACCTAATTATAAATATAAATCTATTGAAATAAAAAAAACAATTGGTCTCCATGTACCATCTACAGTCATCATACTTTTCACTCTTTGAGAAATACTGGCTTAAACAATTGATTACCATGGAGTTTAGATGAGGAACAGTGGAACAAATTTGCAGTGACTCTATTAAAAGATATGAATTAAAGAATTCTCTTGGTTCCCTAAGGTCATAATCAAAACTATGGCTCAGATATATTATCTGTCAGGTAATAGCATATTAATAAGGATTTCTTTGGTGTTAGTAGATATTTTAGCTTTTAAAGAACAGCCTTCGAATCAAAAACCTTCCTCAAGTATTAAAAAAACTTTTGTTTCATTCTTAATCTTTCAATAATAGATCCCAGAAGTGAATAAGGTTACACATTTCACTTTTATAATCATCTCCACTTAATCTACTAAAGTTAGGAATGCATTAATGTGAAGTTAGGAATGCATAGCACATTATTTCTTCTGGGCTGCTTTGCTTTATAATTTGTTCAGAATGATTGCAAATCTTACTAAAAGCAATTCAGATACTTCAAAAGGAGCTCATCATTCATGATTAAAGACACACAAGCCTAAAGAAGTATCCTTAGCTAATTTTGAAGAATCATTGAAAGATTTTGGGAAGCAGCCTTCTTAACCAAATGTAGCAAAATTTAGAATTCTACTTACAGTTAGAGATATGTAGGCTTATATTCATTAGCTCATGAAATCTGGACTATAGATTAAAGGGAAACATTTAAAAATGTTAATTATTTTGAATGGAAATCTTTCTATAATGTATTGTGCATTTCCATACCTTTTTATACAAATAATACTGAGCATAAAGCACATTCTCTTTATGACTCAGGATCATTATTTATGAGCTTCCATTAGTACACCATACTCTCTTCTAGCTTTTGTAGTTCTCAGTTTTTGTTTCTGTTAGCTTTATTTTGCAAATATTATGCTTGTTTTCTAAATAAGCCTCTGCCTTAACTCTTCAGTTTGCTGCTCCCAGGATTCTATGGCCTCAGCATTAGATAATGTAGTTTGTTTAATACTGTATGTCAAATATGAGTGATCATGAGCAATTTGTTAAATTTATCATTATAGCATCAGAGGGCGGGGATTTCAGGGAACTGTTTTTTTTCCTGCTTCTAATTCAGGATACTGTTGTGAATGGCTACAGTTATGAGAGGAATAAATTTAAGTGAGTTATTTAGTTAACTATTTTCTGGTTTTTGTTTGTTAGTTTTGGTACTGAATGATAACTTTAACAGTGCACATTGGGCTTTATAGTTTTAGGGCACTTTCATATGCCAGATTGAATTTTGTCTGAGCTGTCTGGATTTACCACTGTTTTCCATTTTTGGGACTGGTATAGTGAAGACATGCTATAAATGGTTTAAAAAAATTTTTTTTATTTGTTTTTCTTTCTTTTTTTAAAGTTAAATTTATTAGAGTGACAATGATTACGAAGATTACATGTTTCATGTGTTCATTTCTATAATATATCATCTAAAAATTTTAAATTTAATCTTGAACACCTATGAACTTGCTAGGACCTAGCAAGGGAGCATTTCCTTTCTTTTCTAACTCTGCTATTTAGAGAACTTCTGCCTCTGTCAGTGAAGTTCTCTACCCATTTATACTTCTCATCCTAGTTGTGTATGTATATTCACTCATGTGCATACACTTACCCCTTCAAATACACAGAGCAATCACATTTATTATAATTTCCACTATTCCCGTTGGTGAAATCATAATGGATCCAATGAGGAGATCCATGAAATTATGTTACTATGTACCAAGGGGACATTCTAAGATACCTCTGTTGGGATACAAATTGGGAAATGGTGATCCATCGGTTGTGTTCACAGCAGTGTCTACAAGACATCTCATTGACAAGAGAGGAAGAAAATACTAGTATTCCAATCCCCGTTTACATCATTTTAAAAGTCAGGGATGAATAAAGGTTTACTAATATCTAATATACAGAGCTTATCTGAAATGGTGAGGTATCCTAAATGAAGAGAGGGAATTCCACAATCCAAAGGTTCACATAAATTCCTTTCTTGTTTATTAAGTTTCCAATTATTGCAACATGTTATAGCTTATATGCAAAAGATGCAATTAATGTGGTTAATTTTATACAATAAAGATTTAAAAATATTTGTATCTTTAGAATACTTTTTAATGAGATGAGAAATGACCAAGAAAATATTTTTAATTACGTTGAGGTCCATAGGTTTTCTGGTGACAAAATACTTCAAAATGTTTTTGTTTAAGATGCGTTACACAGATTTACATAAAAGTCAGAGTTCCAACTTGGTTGACCTTTTCTATGGCAATCAGTGGTTGTCAGAAAGCAGTCATTTTGAAAAACCAGCAATATATTTAACTGTCCCAAACACAGTAAAGTCAATGTTGTAGGTATGATTGAAAAAGTAAGTGCTTTTGAAAAAGAACCGATGGAGAGAACATTCTAAAAATAGCTATTTGGAAATGCTTTCATCATTATATATTCTTGTTACTAGAAATGTATGTCATTCAAGAGTAATAGCATACTTGAAAATCTTGGAAATAAAAGATGTTAATTCAAATATCTTCTAGATAATAGATATGTGGGTAGTGGGCCTATGTTAATTGTTTTTATTTCTCTGAAACAAATCAGAAGGTATGTTTTTTATATTTCATCAAATGAGGTCAAAATGCATTGAAACTCTTCATTTGGGAGATTTTATTTTTTTATTTTTCCAATATTTTATCATGAAAACTTTCAAATATACGTAAAAATTGAAAGAATTTTATAGTGAACATACATGAAATGAGTCACCATCTGAGATAGATAGGGTAGGTGTTATTATACTAATTTTATAAAAGAAGATAGATAGTGAGACTGAAAGAGGTTAGGTAATATCCTATGGTCCCCAAACTAGTAAGGCACGAGCTAGAACATGCACTCATTAACTCTGATTCCAGTGTCTCTAGCTCTACCCCACTGCAGTTGCACAAATGTAGCCACAGCCTTGTCTAAGCTGTGTATAGGAGTGGTATTTTGTTCTGGAGTCTGAATACTAAGCTTTCATTAGAGTCCATATTTCTTCATCCATCATTCATCCTTTATTCATTTAGTCATGAAATATTTATTAAAGTACCTCTTGTATGATAAGCTTTGTAGATTAGACATGATTTCACTAGAAATAAGAACTAGCCCCTACTTTAAGGTGTGATGAATGCACACGCAAAAAAATTAAATTCATTTATTACTTTAATTATTATTATTTAAAAATAGTATTGTGATTCTAATTGTCTTCTGAAAGAAGAATACCTATATTTTTATTTATTTAAGCTTGAGTTTAAGTCATATTTTGAGTTAATTTAAGAAAATAGCATGTTGCAAAACTAAGGATGAATTTTTGTTTTTGTTTATATGTCCTTTTCTGAAGAATCTTTGAATATTATGGCATTTTACGCACTTTATAAATAATCCAGTTAATTAATCCAGAATAGTAATGGCAAGAAATGTTACTAATATTACACATATAAGACAATTTTAGAAGATTTCATATATATATGTATTTCATATATATATGTCTTTAATTCATACCCCGAAACCTATTTTAATAATTATTGCTCTAATTATCAAAAGAAGGAGATATTTTACCTAAGAGCTCTGAGTTTCACTCCAGATAGGTATTTGTAAGGGTTGTCTTTTAATATCATTTCCCATTTCCTTTAGAATTTCTGAAATTAAGGCTTTTTCTGTATATTCATTTGAAATGAGTTTTTAGGGGCTCAAGTAGATAATTTAGATTAATTGGCCTTGCAATAAAATGGATTTTGAAAAACTGTATCATTCAAAAGAAGGCAAATAATTTAGATCTTGCTAGATCATAGGAATGAGAATTCTGATTGACATACATACATATATACACACACACACACACGCAGTGTCAAAAATGTATACACATTTTAAGGAAGGAATAACTATTAAAATTGTAATACTCAATATATACCAATAAAAAAGATGAATACAAGTCACATTTGACTTCTACAATTACAAGAGGTGCTCAAAGTGGTTACCATCAGTGCCCAGACACTTCTGATTATGGCGAACTGCTGCTTAAGCAATGTTGACCAAAGGTCCACTTGTATACTTTTCTCTGACATATATATGTATATGTGTCAGAAAAAGGTATACATATATGCTGACTTTGGAAGGAAAATGTGTATATTTGTATATTAAAAATCTAAGTAGATTATATAGATATATGTGAACACATCTGAAATCTATAAACTGTATATAAATAAATATTATGACATATAACCAGATTTATATGTGTTTGTGTGTATTATCTATCTATCTATCTATCTATCTATCTATCTATCTATCTATCTATCTATCTATCCATCTATCTATACATCTATCTCTGATATATGATTTTTCTTCAGAAGTTAGTTATTTGGCTTTAAAATTTTTTCCATTTAAAAAAACATAATGGCACATATTTTACCAATTTGCTTTTTTTTTTACTTTAGGTTTTTGTTTATTTATGAAAACTACAAACTTAACATCAGAATTATAAGGAGTTTTTTCATAGAGCTGATAGATTTTGACACAGTTAATGGTAGCATTATGAATTTTTTTTGAGATACTTATCTGTTCAGCTTTTTTTTTAAAAAAAAGATTATGATGAAAATATAGCTAACATATAATATTATATTAGTTTCAGAGTATATCATAGTTATTCAACAGTACCCACCTAATACTATGTAGTTATTATTACCACATTGTTGATTATATTTCCTATGCTAAAGAAGTGATCACCATGATAAGTCCAGCAACCATGTGCCACTGTACCAAGCTATCATAATATCATTGATATTTTCACCTTTAAAAAATTTTCAATTATAGTTGACATTCAATATTATTTTATATTAGTTTCAAGTGTGTAGCATGGTGGATATATATATATATATATATATATATATATATATATATATCCATATATATATACATATACATATATATACATATACACACATATACATATGTACATATATAATTTAGGAAGTGATCCCCCTGACAAGAACCACCTGGCACTATACATAGTTATTACTATATTACTGACTCTATTCTTTATACTTTACATCCCCATGACTATTTTGTAACTACCAGTTTGTACTTTTTAATCCCTTCATCTTTTTTACCCTGCCCCCAACTGCCCTCTCATCTATTGCCCCGATAAATCTAGTACTCATCTGACATTATACATAGTTATTTCAGTATTATTGATTATATTCCTTTGCTGTACCCTACATCCCCATGACTATTGTGTAATAACCAATTTGTACTTCTTAATCCCTTCCCCTTTTCACCCAACCCCAACTCCCATCCCCTCTGACAACCATTAAATTGTTCTCTGCATCTATGAGTTCTTTTCTGTTTTTGTTTTTGTTTTATTTTGTTCATTAGATTCCACTTACAAGTGAAATTGTATGACATTTGTCTTTCACTGTCTGACTTATCACATTCAGCTCAGTACCCTCTAGGTCCATCTATGTTGTCACAGATGGTAAGATTTTCATCCATTCAGGAACACCTAGGTTGTGTTGCTTTCATGTCTTGATTTATGTAAATAATGCTGCAATGAACATATGGATGAGCATGTCCCCTCAAAGTAGCATTTTGGGTAAGTTTGGGTAAATACCCAGAAGTGGGATTATAGGTCCTTCTTTGTCACTTGTTATAGTCTTTGTTTTAAAGTCTATTTTGTATGGTATAACTATTGTTACCCCAGTTTTCTTGTTTGTTTGTTTGTGTTTCCATTTTCATGAAATATCTTTTTCCATTCTTTACTTTCAGTCTGTTTGTGTCTTTCATTCTGAAGTGTGTCTCTTAGAGGCAGCATATGTCAGGGTCTTGGTATCTTATCCATTCAGCACCCCCATCTTTGACTGGAGCATTTAATCCGTTTACATTGACGGTAATTGTTAATAGGTATGTAGTTATTGCCATTTTATTATTCATATTTTGTTTATTTATTTTTCATTTTAAAGAAGTCCCTCTAATATTCCTTGTAATACTGGTTTGAGGTAGTAATCTCCTTTAGCTTTTTCTTGTCTGAAAATCTCTTTATTTGTCCTTTCGTTCTAAATGATAGCTTTGCTGGTAAAGTAATCTTGGTTGTAGGTCCTTGCTTTTCATCATGTTGAGTATTTCCTGCCAATCCCTTATGACCTAGTCATGGGTCATCCCTTATGACCTAGTAAAGTTTTATTGAGATATCAGCTAACAGTCTTATGGGAGCTCCCTTGTAGGTAACTGACTGCTTTTCTCTTCCTGCTTTTAAGATTCTGTATTTGTCTTTAACCTTTGGCATTTTAATTATGATGTCTCTTGGTTTGGGACTCTTTGGGTTCATCTTGGTTGGGACTCTCTGCACTTCCTGGGCTTGTATATCTATTTCCTTCATCAGGTTAGGGAAGTTTTCTGTCATTATTTCTTCAAATAGGTTTTCAATTCCTTGCTGTTTCTCTTCTCCTTCTAGTATTCCTATAATGCGAATATTGATATGCTTGAGTTTTTTCCCAAAGGCCCCTTAAATTCTCATCAACTTTTTTGATTCTTTTTTCTTCTTCCTGTTCTAATAGCGTGTTTTATGCTACCTTATCTTCCTCATCACTGGTTTGATCCTCTGCTTCCTCTAATCTGCTGTTGATTACTTCTAATGTATGCTTCATTTCTGTTATTGTAGTCTTTGTTTCTGACTGCTTTTTTTTTTTCATGTTTTCTATCTCCATTGCTATGTTTTCTATCTCTGTGTTGAATTTCTCACTGAGATTATTGAGTATCATTATAACCAGTGTTTGGAACTCTGCATCTGATAGATTGCTTTTCTCCATTTTGTTTAGTTCTTATTGTGGAGCTTTGTTCTATTCTTTTATTTGGGATGTTTCTTTGTCTCCCCATTTTGGCTGCTTCTCTGTGTTTGTTTCTATGTATTAGGTAGGTCTGCTATGTCTTCCAGTATTAGTAGAATGGCCTTATGTAGTAGGTGTGGTGTGGAACTCAGTGGCACAGTCTTCCTGGTCACTTGAGCCACACACTCCAGGTGTGTTCCCTGTGTGGGTTGTGTTTGCCCCCCTGTTGTAGTTGAGCCTAGTTGCTATTTTCACATCAATGGGAGGGATTGACCCTTGGGCTCACTGGTTGTGAGGACTGGCTGTGACTACAGTGAAGAAGTTGTGTTACAGGCGCTGACCCTACTGAGTAGGATCTGCCTCAGGAGGGCTCTGGTATCTGCCTAACCCACCCGTGGGTGTGTCATTATTGGAGGTGGCTGGGTGATTTTCAAGCTCATTTCAAAGTTGGCCACTGTGGGGGGCATCAGCCCGGGGACCAGCATGGAGGGGATCCACTGCAAATCAATTCACCTGTAGGCCATACCCCACGCAGGGCCATCTGGCAGGACTCACAAAGAAATATGCAGATGTCTGCTACTGGGCAGTACTTAGAAGTGCCTCAAGAGGTCAAGCCATGAACCAAGATTGGCTGCTTCTAATGCCAGGCTTAGGGCTGCTCAGCCAGTGGTACAGGACATATTCAAGCCTGATGCTGCTTTTCTGGGTTCTGTGAACCTTTGATAGACCCTAGGAAAGTCTGTAGCATGAGCCAAGGCAGATGGTTTATACAAAAAAGCCTCTGGAAGCTGCTTGGGTGTGCTCAAAAGTTGGGTGGTGCATGGTCTCGAATCACCAGTGCATGTTGAATGAGCCAGCTTGATGGAGACTCAGATAAGGCGGCTGCCTGTGTATGCATGCTGGGAAGGGGGAGAGCTCAACAAAGGAACAATGGCCTCCACCAGCTCTTCCATCCAGGAGAAAGCTTCCCCTCCAGTTGCCATCCCAAGCCAGACAACTCCTTTCCCCACCATATGTACCTGCCACTTCTTCAGCTCTGCCCCAGCACTGGAGCTTGGAGCCAATGAGTCAGTTGGTAAGTCTGTTCTCAGTCCCATTAAGAAGAGTGGCTGGGACTCCAGCTGCCCTCCATCTCACTCAGTCACAATCTCTGCTGGTTTTCACAATCAGAAATTATGGGGACTTCTCTCTCCAGCACTGGAACACTGGGCTTGGGAGGGGCTTGACCCCTTGCTCTTCCAGGGAGGACCTCCACAGCTGAGATATCCCTCCCAATTTTTAATGGTCACACGCGGGTGTTGTGCATATCTGCCCCTCCTACCAGTCTGGAGTTGGCTTCTTCTGCATGTCCTTAGTTGTAGGCCTTCAGTTCAGCAAGATTTTAGGCAATTCTCAATGATGGTTGCTTTGTAGTTTAGTTGTAATTCTGACATGGTCTTAAGAGAAGGTAAGTATAGTGTTTACCTATTGCACCATCTTGACTGGAAACCTCAACTTTTTTTATTTAAATACTTGAATTATGTCTTAGAAGTGAGATTTAATGGTCTTCACCTTTTATAGAAAGTTTCTGGGGTATTATTGACATTGGGATGATCTATTCAGGTAATATGTTTGCTGCTTCTATTAATTGATGGTACTGTTACTATGACTTGTGACGTACTATAGCATTCTAACTGCAAAATAAAAGTTCATGCTGAGTTTATTAATTTTATTTTATTACTTTATAAATGCACGCAGACGAACCTTCTAAAAAAGCATCATGGTAGTATCACTGACCTCAGGCATACCTTTTGAGATTCCCATATAGTTGTCTGAGATAGGAAACAGGAAACTACCTTACCTTATTGGGGGGAAACATGAAACACTTCTTCTAAAATGATTCTCTTGTTAGAGTAGTCTTGAAAATATATACACAATGGACATCAAATCTTTAAAAATAATAAACTATTTTTGCTCAGGAAAAACTCAGGAAATAAAAGAAAAAAATCAGCATTATTATATTTTTATTTATTGTGATGTTTTGCAAGACAAACAACTGTTGGTCTATGCTTAGTTATTAAAAGTATTTCTTTAAGTACCAACTCAGGGAATCTTAAGGAGATTAAGGAGAGTTTCAAGAAATCTTAAGTTTCTGTTTAATTAAGTTCTTTATAATTCTCATTTATTTTAACATTTTGATTTTCCACTGTAGATAATAATCTAGTAACTGATTACTGTTTGGAATAAGCATCCTGTTCAACCTTTGTAAGGAGTATTTAAATTTGTAGTGATAATGATTAGCACATTAACATTTTTTGCTTGATTTTTATTTAGCTCTATTTGAAATGCATTTTAACAACACTCATTTGTTCATTCCTGTTTTGTTCATTTACGAAGCATTTATAGAATACTTACTACATAATAAGTATTATTTTCGCTACTTCAAGCACTTAATATTATTCAGAACTATAAGAATAGTTCTGTCCAAGAATTTGCTTCTTTGCTTTCTCATCACAAGTTTGTATGGGTCTACTTTAAAAAAAGAAAAGTTTTCAAAGTGCTTTACACTGTCTCTCCCCTTGCTTCAACATTAACTCCATAATCTGGTGCCATTATCATTAATATTAAATATATTTATTTGAATTTTATTTTTTAGAGGTATGATGTCCTTTTTAAAAATTGAATTATTAGGATTTTAGCTAAAACATTTAATATTTGGTATTATAGGTTCAAAGTAGACAAATGTAATAAGATGTAGCTGGAGATTTTCTTTTTGCAGTGGAATTAAAAACTATGACCTAAAGCTAAGGGCAAAGGGGCATTCCGTAACCCACATTCTAAAGAGAACTTCTAACAGTTGGTGGTCAAAATTGCACTCCATTTAGTGATATAGCCTCCTGGCAGGATTTGCTCTCTCCTGTCCACCTGCATGACTAGGGTTGCAGGTTGGATTCTCTGGGAAGATGACTCTGAAATAGAGATTAGCATGCAAGGTATTTATTAGGAATTGTTCTTTGTGTATGGGTATGTGTGTGTGTGTGTGTTTTTCTTTTTGGTGGGAGGTGGAATTCTGTGGAAGAATGGACAAGGAAGCGCAACTGGGCAGGGGGAGAAGTTGAACTGTGTTGCAGTCTTAACAAAGGCCTGTATTGAACATGCAGGAAGTTGAGATGGCCCTTCAGAGATAGTGCAAGTGCTGGGCCCTTAAGTCCCCATATGCATCAATCATTGAGCAGGGACCAGGCTTTATAGTCCAAAGTTGGGATATGAGCCACCCAGGAAGGGCACATGACCTAGAGTATGGCAGCTGAGATAGTTCTTGGAAGGTGCCAACCAAAGACTGTATACTGTCATTTGAATTGGTGTTCCCCAAAAGGTAGTGTTCTATTTCTCTTTGGTTGCTTTCAAGTTTTTTTTTCCTTTCCCTTTGTTTTCAGGCGTTTAATTATAATGTATCTTCATATGGATTTCTCTGAGTTTATTTTATTTGGGGTTCATTTCATTAATTTATTGGTTTATATCTCTCACCAAACTTGTGTAGCTTTTAGCCATTATTTCTTCAAACACTTCTCTGACCCTACTCTCTTGCTCCTCAACTTTTAGAATCTTTTGTTTTTGTTCCATGCATCCCTGAGTCTCTGTTCATTGTAGGCTGCCTATTTGATCTTATATTTTAGTAGGCTAAACTCTGTTTAGGATTAGCTCACAGGTCCTGGACTACTTTAGTGGGCTCTAGTTCCAATGATAATTTAATTTTCTGAGCCTTTGTGGTGTTTTTGTTTGTTTGTTTGTTTGTTTTTTTGCTTGATGTAACTAATGTGGGTTGGGCTCTCTGTTGTCCCCACTAAAGTTCTATCTGAGGGTACAGGTGGAATTTTCTGAGGCAGAGCTTCCTGATGCTTCTTAGTGAGGTAAAGAAAGTCTCTGGCCTGACAGGATGAAGAGTGCTTTTGGACCTGGCTACTTATTGTGGTGGGGCTTCTCCTTTTTTGCTAGCTCTCCTTTCCCACCCTCTCACTTGATGTATCTTGGTGGGAGAATGATTTTCAGGTGTACTGGGGAAGATAAGCACTTCTTAAGCCAGAGCTTATTGTGGCAGATGGCCCCTCCCTGTGAGGAATGAAAAGCCTTACCTGCCCTGGGTGCTTGTGGCAAGATCCGCTTTGCTCGTGGTCTCCAACCATTCAGTAACTCTTGGTATAGGAGGGCTGTCTCAGGCCTATGGATCTTCCTGGCAGGGTACTTGTTGAGGCATGATTCCCCCTAGTTCAGGGGTGTCCAAACTGCGGCCCACGGGCCAACTGCGGCCCACAATCCTTTTTTAATTGACCTGCAGCAAATTCCAAAAATATATTTAGTTTACTTTAATAAGCCAGGTGAGGCAATGCGTACTTCACCTCGAGTGAGTGGCCCGGTTGTTTGTGTATTTTACCACATATGGCCCTTGGTAAAAAACATTGAAAAAAGTTTGAACACCCCTGCCCTAGTTGGTACTATCTCATATCTTTCTACAGTGGAGAGGAGTCTCAGACCCTGAGAATGAGAGCACTTTTATTGAAGGCTTATTGTCAGTGGAGCTCCTATTGATCCAGGAAGGAAAGAGCCTACCTTCTCCACCTTCTGTTGCCAGTTTGGATGTTATGAAATGCTGGGCCTGAGTTACCTTCTTCCTTTGGGTGGGAGGATGTAGGATGCATTGCACCTGATTATTCTTCCTGTTCTTGGATATCTAACCATTTTGCTTTTCTCCTTGCACCTTTCAGAGTTCTTCTTTGATTGCCTCTTGCATTATTTACAGCATTTATAGGAGTGTTTAGTGAGGGAGTGGGGAGGAGGAAGAAGCAAATCTATGCCATCTTGCCTGGACTGGAAGTCAGAGAAGGCAAAGTTTTGGAAAATATAATTTCAGAAAGTACCAGTGACTTGTAAAATAATACTATTTTTTTTCTTACAGGATTTTAAACATCTTTTAAATATTAAATGTATTAATTATGTCAAAATATCTATAATTTATAGATTGATTTACTATAGTTATCTAATTTGTCTATTTTACTCACTTATTTATTCCTCGGACTTATCCTAGAACAACCACAGAGTCAGTGTCTGCTTAACAAACTGTGGGGAGAGAGTCCCAGAGAGCAGTTTCCAGGCTCTCGGCCTTGCGTGGGGAGGTGCTGGCTCAGGTGATGAATGACCATCGACTGTGATTGGTTGGCCGTCAGCTGTGACCGTTGGCCAATTTGCTACTGATGTAACTGCGGGTTGCGTTGATTGGTTGGTTGGTTGGTTGGCAGGTGGAAAAGTGAATGGCTACTGCGGATGGTGTGGCTACTACTGCGTGTGTCTCCCCGGTTGCCAGAGAGAATATAGTGGTATGACTCCCCTATGTATGGTTCCGTGGGTGTTCTTTTTTGGCCTAGCCATATCCTGCGTTCTTATGTGGGGAGCGGGACTAGAGACCCCGCAGGCCACCTTGCACGACAAATGCGGAGCGAGCAGGTTCCCCCGCACAACACAAACAGTTGTTAAATAATTAAAGTATAATTTATCTTTTTGTAAGTAATAAATTGAGGCACAAAAATTTAAGTGACCTGCCCAAGTTTAGATAACTAGTTACTGGTGAAATTAGGGATTAATATTAAATACTTTTTTTTTGGTAGATACCAAATCCATTGCATCTAGAATATCATGTACAAATTCTTTTATTAACTCTTGTTGCTTCTACTTAATTTCTAATACAGTAGCTCCCCCATTATCCATGGTTTGATTTCCAAGATTCCAGTCCAAAAATATTACATGGAAAGTTCCAGAAATAAACAATTCATGAGTTTTAAATTGTGTGTAGATCAGAGTAGCATGATTGAATCTTTCACCTTCCGGCTCTGTCCCACTTGAGACATGAATCATCCCTTTGTCCAGCATCTCCAAGCCATGCTGTATATGCTCCCCAACTGTTAGTCACTTAGGAGCCATCTTGGTTATTAGAGGGATTGTTACGGTACTGCAGTGCTTGTGTTCAAGTATCTTATTTTACTTAGTAGTGGTCCCAACGTGCAGAAATAGTGATTCTGGCAATTCGGATATGCCACAAAAGCCATAAAGTGTTTCCTTTAAGTGAAAAGGTGAGTACAGTATAATAAGATATTTTGAGATAGAGAGACCACATTCACATAACTTTTATTGCAGTATATTGTTATACTTGTTCTATTTTGTTATTAGTTATTGTTGTTACTATCTTACTATGCCTAATTTATAAATTAATCTTTATCATAGGTATGTATGCATAGGATAAAACAGTATATATAAGGTTTAGTACCATCCTTGGTTTCAGGCATCCACTGGGGGTCTTGAAGTGTAACCCCCGTGGGTAAGGGGAGAGTACTGTATTTGGATATCTCAGAGTAACATTAGAAATGCAACTAATTTTAGTAAGTATTATTTAGTTATCTTGTGAGATTTGTTAAATAATAATAATTTTTTAAAGCATCTGTAGTCAGTAATCAGCATCTCACCAACAGTAATACTTTTGTCTGAGATTAATATCGGTGCTTTTCAAAGCACCAGAATAAAACTAATATCTGTTCTAGAATCCACAGCTGGCCTGATGGAACTGTAATAACAAAAGTAATTGGTATTTTTTGATATTCACAAGATGCAAATTATAATTTGTCTCCTGTGTACAGAAAAAGTGGGTCTTTTTCATAAATGATTAAACTTGATATTGATCAAGTTATATTTTTCCATGTTGCAGAGGAGATGATTATTTTTGAGGCTTGTAGTTTACATAAACATAATAATATATTTATTGTATACTTGAACAATGTAAAATTTCATTGCACATTAATAGAAGGCAACCATAATTTTAAATAGAATTACTAAGCTTATGTAATTTAAGAAGGAGAAAAGTTATTGTGTGTTTGATTTATTACCTCAAGTTATCAAGAATATTCTTTATTTGATAATCCTAAATTCAAGGATAAGGAGTGCTAATGATAGAAAATTTAGGACAAATGAGAGTATATATTTATTTTTATTTTTTGTGTTTCACTATAAGCATATAAAAATCTTCAATTAGCCAGTTTGCATTCATTTGGTGAAAATCAAACTTTAATGTTATATTATTGTTTTGATAAATTTAACTGAGCTCAAGTAAAGCCTTGTTAATCAAGAAGTATATACCCTCATTGATAGCAATGTATATATAATTGTTCATGCTGCCTAAAATCATACTAAGAATTTTAATCTTTTTGAATGTCAAATATTAATGTTATCATATTATTAAATGTAATGTTTCAAAAGAGTTTTTTATTAGAGACAATTTTTTATTAGAGACAGATTTTCTGATATAAATTGCTGACTATTATATTGTCAGTGAATGAAATGGGGAAAACATAACTAAAAATTTTTAAATTTTTATAATTTTAAGTTGTATGATGCATATAAATGCTGTCCATTCTGGTCACTAGTTAGATTACAAAGCTAGTAATACTATCTTTGACATTAGTGTTTTTGTAATACATTGTTTATCATGGGCATTGAATATTAATCTATTGTGAAATAATTTGGGAGAAGTAAAATAATTCCTTAACAGAGAGTCTGGTATACTGTACAGATAATCAAAGCTCAAACATTGGGTTTGAACTTTACATTTCCAGCCTATGACTTTGGAGCAAGCGATTTAGTGCCACTATAGCCTTTGTTTCCTCATGGTTTTAGGGAGAGTAAAATTCCCACTTTACATGGTTGTTTGGAGGTTGATAGATACCATACAGATCAACTCAATCATTAACAATAAATAATAGATGCTCAGAAAATTGTCGTCACGGTCTATTTGTACAATCCCTTATTTGGTTGTGATAATGAGCATATTTTCTATATTGATAAGCTTACTAAAATATGTGTCAGCTTGTGCACTGGCCTGGTGATTCAGAGAATGACTTTCTGATAGAAATGAATCATTCAAGAGCTCATTTTAAATTTTTCATAATTTGCTCATGTCACAAGGCCAAATTTGGTGCAAGTAGTTAGATCCAAGGCTTGATGATCCAAGGTTTACATTAGGATGAATAGCGAGCCAGGTCAACTCTTCTGTGACACAACCATTATTTGTATAACAAGACATTAACAAACTGGAAGAAGAATGTTGCTTTAAAACAATGTGTTTACATTGGAAAAAGAAAAAGTGGAAACATATGTTCTATTGAATTTTATTTAATTTTACATAAATGAAATTGGCACTATTAGAAAAAAAATATTCATATCCTACAGTAGTTTAAAAAAGAAAAGAAATAGTTTTACTTATCCTTGAAATCCATATTAAGGTGAAGCATTCTTACAACTCTGTGTTTTTGATAAGTTTCCCTTCCATATCTTTCTAACAAGTCAATATCTTCTGAACTTCTTTATCTTTAATATTCTGAATTATATACTTTAAATTTGCAAGGAATTGAATTAGAAAACAGTAGAAACTATAATTCTTTAATCTTTTCTAGCCAAGTTTTTAGTTTGTTTTGAAGTTCAAGACCTGTCATAATTTGTATTTAGTAAACATGAAAAGAAAGTGTTTAAAAAGACTCACCATCAATGGAGATGGCTTTATTATTTTTACATTAAAGACAGACCATTTGAAAATTTATATATTTAAAATCAATCAGAAATTCAGACTGAATATTTTTTAAAGTATAAGTGAGAACTTCTTTCAATTAGAAGCAGTCCGATGAATCTTATTTACATGTCAAGACATTTTGTTTCAGATTGTTTATTGGCAGACATCAAATGATACTGGTATTTTATATGCTTTTCAGGGTATATTTATGAATGTTAAATTTTTGCCAATTTTGACTTATTTTAATATATAAATTTAAAAGTTTTTATTAAATTCTTAAATTTGAAAAATGCATATGCTCTTCTACCCATAAATATTTTGGAGGATTTGTTCTATAGGACAAAATACCAGTATGTAGGAACACACACGCACACACACACAGAGATTTTTACTTGAGCATTGTCTATAATGTCAAAACTGGAAACAACTTAAGTGCCCATCAATAAAGGGACTGGTTTCATTCAAACTTTTGAAAATTATAGTACATTATTTTGTTTGTTAGAGTCCTTGATGTATTTATAAATGAGAAAATTAGCTTACATATTAATTTTTATAGTATAATCTATTGTTTTCTACGGACTCAATTATGTGTATATATTTATAAGAACATGGAGAAAAGTATGAAAAGGAATAATAGGTAAGAGAAGTTGAGTTTGTTTAGTAAAAATTTTTTCTATTACAGTTGACATGCAATATTGTATTACTTTCAGGTGTGCACCATAGTGGTTAAGTATTTATATAATTTATGAAGTGATTCCCCTGACAAGTCTACTACACACCTGGCACTAGATATAGTTATTACAGTATTATTGATAGTATTCCTTGTGCTGTACTTTATACCCCCATGACTGTTTATAATCAGCAATTTGTCCTTCTTAATCCCTTCAGGTTTTTTTACCCATCCCCCCAAACCTCCTCCCATCTAGCAAACATCAGTTTGTTCTCTGTATCTATTAGTCTGTTACTGTTTTGTTTGTTCATTTATTTGTTTTGTTTTTTAGAGTCTGTGTATAAGTGAGGTTATATGGTATTTGTCTCTCTGTCTGACTTATTTCACATAGCATAATACACTCTAGGTCCATCCACGTGGTTGCACATAGTAAGATCTAATTATTTTTATGGCCAAGTAATATTCCATTTTATATATACACCACCACTTCTTTATACAATCATAGACAATTAGGTTGCTTCCATATCTTGCCTATTAAGAGTCTCATGCTCTACCGACTGAGCTAGCTAGGCAGCTCATATCTTGGCTATTAGAAATAATGCTGCAATCAACATAGGATGCATATGTCTTTTAGACTTAGTGTTTTGGATTTCTTCAGATAAATATCCAGAAGTGGAATTGCTGGGTCATAAGGTAGTCCTTTTTTTTTTTTTTAATGGACGGCGCAGCTCACAGTGGCCCATGCGGGGATCGAACTGGCAAACCTTGGTGTTATTAGCACCATGCTCTAACCAACTGAGCTAACTGGCCACCCCAAGGTAGTTCTATTTTTACTTTTTTGAGATACCTCCATACTATTTTCCATAGTGGCTGCACCACTTTGCAACCCCACCAACAATGCACAAGAGTTCCCTTATCGCCACATTTTTGCCAACACTTGTTTTTTGATTTATGGATTTCCATCCTGACATGTGTGAGGTGGTATTTCATTGTGTTTTCAATTTGCATTTCTCTAATGATTAATGATACTGGGCATCTTTTCATATGTCTATTGGTCATGTGTATGTCCTCTTTGTAGAAATGTCTGTTCAGGTCCTCTGCCCTTTTTAAAATTAGATTGCTTGTTTTTGTGGTGTTAGGTTGTAGAAATTCTTTATAAATTTTAGATATTAACCCCTTAACAGATTTACCATTGTTGAATATCTTCTCCCATGTGATTGGTTGTCTTTTCATTTTGTTGATGGTTTCCTTTGCTGTGCAAAAACTTTTTAATTTGGTTTAGTCCCATTTGTTTTTTTGTTTTTTTCTTTTGTTTCTCTTGCCCAAGGAGATGTATTTTTAAAAAAAATATGACTAAGAGCAATGTCAAAGAGTTTACTGACTATGTTTTCTTCTAGGAGATTTATTGTTTTGAATCTTGCATTTAAGTCTTTAATTCATTTTGGGTTTATTCTTGTGTGTGTAAGAAAGTAATCTAGTTCCATTTTTCTGCATGTAATAGTCCAGGTTTTCCAACTCCATTTATTGAAGAGAATGTCTTTACCCCATTTATATTCTTGTCTCGTTTGTCATAGATTCGTTTATCTTGGAGATGTGGGTTTATTTCTACGCTCTTTATTCTGTTCCATTAATCTATGTATCTGTTTTTATACCAGTATCAGGTGTTTTGATTATCATAACCTAATAGTAATTTGATATCAGTGGCATGATATCTCTAACTTGTTTCTTCTTTCTCAGGATTACTGTGTATTCAGGGTCTTTGGTGGTTCCATATGAATTTTAGGACTACTTGTTCTAGTTCTGTGAAAAATGCCATTGATATTTTGATAGGAATTGCATTGAATCTATAGATTGCTTTGGGTAGTACGGACATTTTAAGTATATTAATTCTTCGCATCCATGAACATGGTATATGTTTCCATTTATTTGTATCTTCTTTAATTTCTATCTTCAATGTCTTAAAAAAATTTTTCAGTACGGGTCTTTTACTTCCTTGGTTAAATTTATTATTAGGTATCTTTTTTTCTTCTTCATGCAATTGTAAATGGGATTGTTTTCTTAATTTTTCTTTCTAGTAGATTGTTATGGGTATATAAAAATGCAACCAATTCTTGAATATTAATTTTGTATCCTTATACTTTACTGAATTCCTTTATCAGTTCTAATAGATTTTTGGTGGAATCTTTTGAGTTTTCTGTATATACATAGTATTATGTCATCTGCAAATAATAACAGTTTTACTTGTTCCTTTCTAATTTGGATGCCTTTTATTTCTTTTTCTTGTCTGATTGCTGTGGCTATGACTTCCAGTACTATGTTGAATAGAAGTGGTAAAACTGTTCTTGGTCTTAAGGAAAATACTTTTAGTTTTTCACCACTGAGACTGATGTTAGCTGTGGGTTTGTCAACATAGCTTTTATCATGTTTAAGTATGTTCCCTCTATTCCCACTTTGCTGAGAGTTTTTGCTGGATTTTGCTAAATGCTTTTCTGCATCAATTGATATGATCATATGATTTTTATATTTCATTTTTTGTGGTGTATCACATTAATTAATTTGTGGGTATTGAACCAACCTTGCATCCCAGAAATAAATCTAACTTGATTGTGGTGTATGGTCTTTTTAATGTATTGCTGTATTCAGTTTGCTAATATTTTGCTGAGGATTTTTTGCATCTTTGTTTCCCCAAAAATAACACCTAGCCGGACAATCAGCTCTAATGCATCTTTTGGAGCAAAAAATTAATATAAGTTCCAGTCTTATTTTACTATAATATAAGGCCAGTTATAATATAGTGTAATATAACATAATACAATATAATATAATATAATATAATATAATATAATATAATATAATATAATATAATACCAGGTCTTGTATTAATTTTTGCTCCAAAAGATGCATTAGAGCTGATTGTCTGGCTAGGTCTTATTTTCAGGGAAGCAGGGTATGTTCATTAAGGATATTGATCTATAATTTCTTTTCTTTTCTTTTTGTTGGGTAATGTCTTTGTCCAGTTTTAGAATTTGATTAATGGTAGCCTTGTAAAATGAGCTTGGAGACGTCTATCCTTTCGAAATTTTTGGAATAGTTTGAGAAGGATAGGTGTTAATTCTCCTTTGAATGTTTGGTAAAATTCACCTGTGAAGCTGTTTGGTTCAGGACTTTTGTTTGTTGGGAGTTTTTGGTTACTGATTTGATTTCTTTAGTAGTTTTATGTTTGTTCAGATATTCTGTTTCTTCTTGACTCAGTCTTGGAAGATTATATGTTTCTAGGATTTTTTCCATATTTTCCAGATTGTGCAATTTGTTGGCATGTAATTGCTCATAGTATTTTCTAATAATGCTTTGTATTTCTGAGGTGCCAATTGTCACTTCCTCTCTTTCATTTCTGATTTTATTTATTTGGGTCCTCTCTCTTTCTTTCTTGATGAGCTTGATTAAAATTTTAACAACATTGTGTATCTTTTCAAAGAACTAACTCTTTGTTTCATTAATCTTTTGTATTTTTTAGACTTTATGTCATTTATTTCTACTCTGATCTTCATTATGTTCTTTTCTACTCACTTTGCACTTGATTTGTTTTTCTTTCTCTAGTTCCTTTTGGTGTAAGTTTAGATTGTTTATTTGAAATTTTTCTTGTTTCTTAAGGTAGGCCTATACTGCTATGAATTTCTCTCTTAAAACTGCTTTAGAATTAGGGTCATTGTATTTCCATATTTGTTTGTCTCAAAGTATCTTTTGATTTCTTCATTTATCTTTTTGTTAACACATTCATTGTTTAGTAGCATGTTATTTAGCCTCCATGTGTTTGTGTGTTTTTCAGTTGGTGTGAGAGTAGTCTGCTAGCCTGTTTCACATCTCCACCCATCCTTCCAGACTTGACATGGTTTCTTCTTTATATGCTTAGTTATCAGAGTTCTGTTCTGCTAGACTTCAGATGGTTCTCCAAGGTGATTGTTCTATAATTTAGTTGTAATTTTGATATTGTGGTGGGAAGAGGCAGTGAAAGCATTTACCTACTCCACCATCTTGACCAAAAGTCTTTGTTTAGTAAAATTTTGATTCACGTGTTCAAATGAGTACATATTATTTTATGTATTATAAAAATATAAAATATGTCTTTATATATTTTATATTTTTAATTAATAAGGAAAACATTAGTCTGCTATATTGATTATTCCTCAAATGAAAACATAAGAACAGGAGCTAGCTTCATAACAGTTTTGAACTAAGAGGTTTAGTTTGGAAAGGGATATGAGGTTTAGGATAGCTACTAGTTGTGACCAGTCTGTATAACCATATCAAAGTTCCAAGAGGAACCTTGGCACAATCAAATTAGGATATTTTAAGGATATCTTATTTAAAAAGGGAATAAGTACAAGGGTTAGAGTCAGGTATGGTATAAAAGAACTTCAAGAGATTGTTCAGGAACCAGAGGCTACCAACAGCACAGTTGTTACTAGTCTAAAGTGAAAGAGATGAATGTAGGGAGAAACACCAGAACCCAAAAGGAGAGAAAGTCACGTTATAAACTAAATGAACTTGATTAGAGCAGTGAACTTTATTCAAGGACAGAATTAGCTTAAGGTAAGCTTACAGGGAGTGAACCAGGGAAATGAAAACCTTGAACTCATTCTCATCTCTCCTATCAGTTGCTGCCAGGGCTTCCCATTGACTGAACCCAAACAGAACCAGAGGGTAAGAGGACCCATTGATGTCATCTATATGGATCATTTGGGCAGAGAGCAAGGGGAATTGCAGAGAGTGGGTCTTGAGGAATAAATAGAAGCTGTCTGGCATAAAATGTACCACATTTTTTTGGACTATATAATCAAAATAACCTGGAAGGGGGAAAAACTGTTATAGTATGCAAAATATTGGCATCCATTTTTTTATGGGCCTATAGAATTACCTTTTAATTGACCTAAGCCCAAAGACATGATTAAAAAAAATAATTTGAAGATGGCCTTATTCCTAACTCTCTTCTGTGCATAAGTCCTGGTTTCTTCCCAAAACTCTGTTTAGGGTATTATATAGGACGTCTTTGAGTGAGGGCACGGGATTGGAGTTCTCTAAGATGAACATGGCCTAGTCCATGAAAAGTGTGAATTAGTCTGAATGATTTTAATAGCGGTGGTTTTCTGTTAACTTCTACCTTGGGTGCCAGAAGTAGCAAGGTCATGGATAGGGAGCTGACAATTACAGCATGTGTCAGGCACCATGGAATGCATTTACATAGGTTATCACCCTTATTCCTCTCAGCAAATCCATACCATGACCATTATTTTGACAAATTACTGATTAAGAAACAGAGAACCTAAGAGATTAGTAAATCAGTTGGAGTATCAAGAACTTTCTCAAGGAACATAGTAGTCTGAAATTTGACCTAAATCTGTTTGGATCTCTCCTGGCACAGTCTTACTTGCTGGTAAAATTGTGAGGGGTCATTACCTATCATTATAGCTCTCTTACCTGTCCCAGAAATATGATTTATTCTTCCCCTCTCTCTTTCATTTCCCTGTCTTCCATTAATTTCCTTAGTTATGTATTTAACAAATATTTTTTCAGTAGTTACTCTGTACCAAAAATTGTGCAAGGTACTGTTGATACCAAGAAACATGGCCTCTACCTTCATGGATTTTACAGCTTCATAAATGTTCTCAGGGTAGCAATCCCATGCATTTCCTTTAACCTCCAGTCCTTTACCTTTGAGGTTCTTTATCTCAATCTTCCCAGCTATTTACTATTACTGAAAATTGTTCTTTTGTCTTATTTGTTTAAATTAAACTATAATCTACAATAAACCTTTGTGTGTGTGTGTGTGTGTGTGTGTGAACTTACTTGCTGTTTCATTATTGGAGAGAAATAAAGATTCCATAATATTATGAGAAACACGAAATAAGGAAACTACGCAAAACAGTTTTTAAAAAGGTACTGTCTAGTTTTATAGTCCCTAAGAAGTGTGTAGATGAGGGTACATGTTCAGGGTTATGTTTTAATCAGGCTAAAAGTATATTATATTCCCTCATATAAGCACATCTTCCGTTTTTCAAATGGAGAATTAGTTTGTATTAAAAGCCTTTCTTGTCAAAAACAAGTTAAAACCGCTGTTCAAGTGTCTTGCATCATTACAACCACAAAGTGAATATACATTTGAACTCATTTTTATCCCTATTTAGACACACTTGTTTATTCTTTTGGAAAGCCTCCGATTGGATTACTTAAGTAATCCCATTTTCATAACTGAGCCAGTATTATCATTATCAAACTTACAACCGACTCAGAGCACAGTGTCAAGAAGGATGACTAGTATGTAGAAGCACGTGCTGATTCCTCTCATTCTGCGTTCATTGCATTTCGTTATGGAGCTGTAGGAACTGCCAGTGCTTTAGTTCACCCTTTCAGAATTAGGTTAGATGGTCTTCAGTGGGATAACATTCAGTAGACTTCATGCACGTGTATTTTGTTACTATGTTTGGATGTGATTTCTGATAAAAATGTTGTTTGTATATGTATTTGCAATTTGTAATTACCGGTAGCATTGTTGTGTGGTAGGTTCTTCTCCGGGATTTGATCCTGGACAAATTTCCTAACATCTTTGATCCTCTTCAACTTTCCACTTTTGTAAAAAGGAGGAGTTGGGCAAAATAAGTGGTTTTCCTCTCATGTTTCAGTATTCCTAGAAGTCACTGAGCACCCAGAATGATAGCTGGTCAAGCCAGATTGACAAAACAGGGACAGCTCTAGCTTCTCCCTCACACTTCAATCAGAGTAATTCTGTTTTATTTGTTAATACTCCCAAGTTTGTTTTCCAATTCCTGATGGCTTTTCACTTATTTCTCAACAGTAGGGCTCATTGTGTTTTACTTCTGGCTTCATAGTGGGTTACAGCTTATTCAAACCAAATAACCCTCAAATTCTGAAGTAAGTATGAAACACAAAAGTATCAACCATGTGTTTATGCCTGGTTTCTACATGTGTGGTAGTTAAGTTTATCCTTAATTCTCTCTGTCAGCTTCAAAGCAGGAAATGATAGAATTGACCCAAACCTCTGGTGTTCCATTATTTTTGTTTAGAAGGTGTAAATCTAGTAAAGCATGAAAAGAGAGCTGTTGCCAAATTGATGGCTGTATTTGTCTGTGTAGATTATATTTCCCCAGCTGTCAGTGGAGATAGTTGCTCCTTGTATAAAGTGGTTCTACTGTTTATGCATGTGCTTGGGATTTTAATCTTAACAGATTTTTTTAGTACTTCCTACTTTGAGTTTCAAAGTATAGGGAATATAATATGTGACCTTCTAAAGGGTAATATTTTGGCTTTTGTATCTTTTATGATAACATGTTGAATGGTGTTTTAAGTAGAACTCCTGGGGAAGTTTTTGCCAACAATAATTTTGACAATCCATGTGCTCTATTGTAATAAGAAAGCAGAATAAATAAACTAAACTAGGTTGTCAGGATCTTGTTAGAATAAAAGCAACTATAATTTATTTTATAATGATAAAAAGCAAACAAAAATCCTGCATAAATAGTTTTAATCAATATTTGAAAACTAGTCTCCCAGACTGTTGCTTGTTTGACAGACAGTATTTGGTAGGGGTAGAAATAAAATGGGAAAACAAATAATTACTGTAAAGATAATAGAAATTACTGTGCAAGTGGAATAAAAAATTGTTCCAAACACTTATCAGGACAGTTTGACTCTCAAAAACTGGATTATTTTGACTCAAAATGCAGGAGTTATTAGGTATGCTAAAGTACAATGCTGGAACATGTCAGGTTAGCAAAAACTGTCAAATCTAATTTGATCCAGAGGTCCCCAATGCATGGCATGTGTGCCGCCATTTTATTTATCCTTACCCAACTCTGACTGTGACTAATGTTAATATTAATTGATCATAGTTCTCTTATCCACTGAGCCTAGATTCAGTCTCAGAATTTTTCTCAAATCAGAGGTACAGACAGTCTCTTCTACTTAATGATTCAGAATTGTTTAAAACCTGTTTGCCATCCCTGATTAATTCTAAATTTCCTGATGAAAGAAGATAAATAAGATAGTTGACTATGACTTGCCTAAATCACTTAGCTATTTAGTAACTGAGAATTAAAGCAGAGATTACCTGGCTCTCAGTTCAGTATTTTTTCCATTACTTTATACAGACTAAAAAGGATTTTTAGATTTTAGGAGGAAAAGCCTTTAATTTCTCATAAATTACATTTTTGTCTTGCATTCTAATAATGTTATGGCATATATTCCATCTAGGAATTTCCAGTTATGATGGATTACTTATAGTATATAGTAATTTTTTTCATGATTTGATCCACAATTTAATTATAATTATATTCTTGAAAAGATACACTCACACTCACACACACACACAGAGGGTTATTTAACAGATTTTATTTTAGCAAGAAAATAGTGTAATATTCTATTTGTATTTGTATTTTGAAATGACACTATTGGCAACAATGACACTATTGGCAACTGCCACCGTCATTTTTTATTTAGGCTAATTATCCCAAGCAAAGGATTTCTAAATAGTATTCATTTTTTAAGGGGTTTTGATAATTTAAAAATGAATATATACTCTTATGGAACTTTGATAATTTAAACTTAAAAAGCCAAAATTGAGTTCATATGGAAGAAAAAATTTCGCATAAACTTAAAAAACTTAACCATTTGCTTAAGGTATTACAATTAAATTCTCCTTGCTTACCATTTTGTTATCAGATTTAGGTAAACCTTTCTCCCTTTTAGGTTCAACATTATTTTTGTTTTATAAAGAGTGAAACTGTTCATCTCATTGAGTTGTTATTTTGGGGGGGAAGAAAAAGTGCAATATACAGATTCATTAACTTGTAATAGCTCATTTTAGTTTCTCATTGAGTCAGTCTCTGAGACAACTGATGTAGCTTGATTTTTGTTTCCTCTGCCTCCTCTAGTAATTGAAGGGACATTTTATTTAGGAAAATATGAATGAAAATAGTGCTGGTTACTAAACATGCTCAGAAAAGATAGTTTAAAATTGTACTTTAGAAGCAGTGGCATTATGCTCATAAATTCATGTTTTCTTTGTTTCTTTTCGCCTTTTTCTTTTCTGTGAAACTTTAGGAATAACAAGAGGCATGTCCAAAAGTTTCTCTACCAAGACACTTAGATAGAGACATAAATATATTTCACACATTCTTGATCACTAAGTATTTCCAAATAAACCTTAAGTTTCTTTAACAGTCCTTGATTTTACAGGAAGAAGAAAGACCAAGGTTTGGCTCTTTCCACACACTTTAGTAAACAAATACCTCTTATATGTCAATAAAGAAATTGGACTAAACCTGCAAATTATCTCATTATTAGGAAACATGTATTGAGAACTTATTAGATGAAGGTCAAACTGTCAAACTCAGTCCTTATCTTTGGGAACTTCCTGTCTAATTGGGATATACGACAGTTTATTAGGTAGAAATTAAATAACTATTAATTTAGACACACAAAAGTCATTTTCACTTTTGTAAATGGAAGAAACAATATTAATCTACCATACCAATAAATGTTGAGAATCAGTTATATTATTATAATGTGTTTATGAAGGTAAAGTAATCTTAGGTATCATAATAAAGGTTCACTTTTATTTGCCTACATTTATGTCACTTTTGTTGAAGAAAATGTCCTTGGTAGTTTTGCTAATAAACATTTCATTATTTTTATTTTTGGAGAACAGAAATTAATAAAATAGACTTAAATTTGATAAATTCTTTAGAAAAATTTTTATCAGGATTATAGTTATTAGAATTGCTTTGAATATATTTAAGCAGCTTAGATTAAGATTCTATTACATGAATTATAATGCATATGAAATTATCTTAAAAGTGATTATGCACTATGTAGAATGGCACAATTTTGTAAAGTACTGTCATGTTGATGTTAAAATGTGACCAGATATGCTTATCTAGACATGAGCACACATGTGACATAAATTGACTTGATAGTTCTGCAGACTGGAATTCCAGTTCCTACTCCTACTCCCACTCATCCACCCACATCTATTGGACAAATGCCTGATTAAACAGATGGGCCTTGGGCTATGTTCACAAACAGGCATTCTCTCTCCACCTTTATTGAGCAAAACATTGGGTGAAAGTAGGCTATAGTGTGTTATTGTGCTTCTGGGCATGATAATTTAAGTGAAAAGCTACTGTTCAGTATTGTTGTTTGGTGTTGGAAATACCGTTTTTTATGAATGAATATGTGAAAATTGGAGGATAACAGATGGAGTTTCAGGGATTTGGAAAAACCTATAGATAGGGAAGTAGTTCTTAGTCAAATATAAAAATAAAAAATCAGCAGGAGTGTGAAATACCATGCAATTTCATAAATGCATGTGGCTAAGATTTTAGAAAATGTTTGGATTAGCCAATAGTTGGTTTGATCATGAAATTTCCCCATCCTCTAAGGGGTATGGGGCCAAAATAAAATTTGCAACATCTTTCCTAGTGCCCCTTCAACAAGTTACTAGTTCAACAGTTACAAAGTTTGATTTGGGACAGGACATTAAGTCCTTGTTATCATCTATATAAATACTATTGCACTTTCTCACTGTGAAGTCAGAGGGATTTGGAGAACTGTGGTGATAGGGTGGCAGAAGACTTTACGACATCAGAAGTGAGTTTTGTTTATGGTTAAACAATGGCATTGCTATTCAGTCCATGTCTGTGACAAAAGAACTGGGAGGAAGGCAAGAACAGCAATTAGATCATAGGAAATAAGATTCGATGCTGTAATATTGAATATTGAGAAAACAACAAAGGCATTTGCTCCATGCATTTTCATGATACTCTCTGTAGTGTTGCAATAATTAGCAAGCCATCACATATTTAGCCTCATGGAAATAAGAATATGGTCATTTGTTCTTAAAATGATCCATTATTTATTGATGGAATCATTGACACGGATGTTTGCTTCTCTCAGTTGTGGCAATGCATGGTCCTATGGACAGCACATTAAATTCAAAGTTAAAGACCCTTACTCAGTTTTCCTAAATGATTTATTTGATCTTTTGGTAGCTCAGGATTCTCCCCAAAGAAAGGGACCCTGGTTGCAACATACTTTCTTTATATTGCTTCAGGATTTCTTTCTTCCTTTTTTTTTTTTTTTTTTGATGGCATGAAGTAATTAATACCTCTGATACATAACAGCTCTATGGAATAAAGTTAAGTTCAGTGTATATTGACTTCTATTTTCTGGATGTTATAATGACTAGATAAACATAGGCATAAGTTGCTTAATACTTGCAATGGAACTTTATAAAAATTTGACCTCTTGAGAGAAATCAAAATGGAATTATCTTATATTTTGCTTATTATTTGGCTTCTATAAATATGTGTTCTAGAATAATGGATAACTGGGTAAGAAATGGCACAGCATTGTTTTACAAAAATGCTTAAAATTTATTTATTTTCTTCAGGTGAAAAGTTAATGCTAAAAGTAATAAATCCATTATTACTGTTTAAGAGTTCCTATTGCAAAGTGTCTTGAGATAGCATTATTTGATGGTGTATAACTAAATTGAAATTAGTATTATATCTTCTTGGTACATTGTCCTTTGAAGTCACGGAAATGGCCTAAATAACATTATTCTATCTCTGATAAAATGGAGAACCCAGAAGATTAATTTAGATAAAGAATAGAAAATAAAAGGATCACAATATGTACTTTATTTTATCAGAAGAAAGTACATTATAAAAATAGTTATTTTAAGAGAAAAAATAGCAAAATATTTTAATTTTCAAATCATTATCACGCGGTTGTAAAGGCTGTCTTTATACAAAAGTAGGTCTGTGTTTATAAGAGATATGGTCATTACTACTTTTTTATTAAACTATCTGGTATATTGTATATTTTATATATTAGTTAATGTCTTTTGTTTTGTTTTCTTTTAAACAGCAAATGCCAGTCTCCTTGGAGGAGGAGGTGGTAAGTACTGAACATCACTTAAAATATATTTTTATTTCTATACCAACCACAAGATGTTAAGTTCTGTGATGGTTTAGAGAAAATTAATTTAGCTATAATCACCAATCACAAAAATGATAATCTTCTAGAAAATAATTTATAATTGAAATATTTTAACTGACTTCAAAATGTGTGGAATACTATTTTTCTTATGGTCAAGCTTTGTATTTTTACTTTTGGCATAAGCTGTAACAGCTATAAGCTATTGAGATGAATACACATATAGTAGATGGCATAGTCATTTTTAATACATTTGTAGCATTGTGGGTTTGGGGTATTTTTTTTTCATCATAATGACTTTAAAAAAAAATTATGACTCTATAGCCTGAGAGCTTAATATATCAGCCCTTACTGATGTGAAAAATAAAAAAGGAATTAGTATTGGCACTTTTCTTTTTCTTTCGTCCTGTTTCGAAGAGAAAGAAAGAGATCAAAGTGAGATGAGGAAAAGAGAGATTCCTGTACTGAGAATTTTTTTGATGCTAAAATCTTGTAACTATTTTTTTATTTTTACTTCTAAGTTGAAAGATGAAAGCTTTCCTAGCCCCAGTCTATAAAATATGGTAGGGGAGAAAAAAGTATACAGTGGAATAGGGTCCTTTTTATTTCAGACCGAGATTGATATAAATAGGTTTGTTTTCTCACTCACTTTTCTTTCTACCTCTCTGTCTTGCTCTTGCTCCCTCTTTTGATGTACATCGTTGAATTAAAAATAATTGTATGCACTTTGAGCTTTCAAAAAAATTCACTGGACTTCATCATGAGGTTTCAGTGCAAATTTTATTTGGCAATCAAAATTTTAACCACTACTCCTATATAAGAATCAATAGATTTTTAAAAACAGAATTTGGAAATAGGAATAATAGAAAACAGTTTAAACTAGAAAGTGTTCTTCATATTCTTATATGTCAATGCATGTTTTATGACAGAGTATGTTTCCTACTTCCCTAAATTCTTTTAGAAAATATAAATCCACGGGAGTTTTCATTGCATTGCACTTTTTTGGGGGATGGATTGGGGGGTGTGGGGGCTTAGAATTAGAGAGAAATTTTCCCTTAGGAGTTGGATTCCCAGTAAAGTTGTATGTCTAGGTTTCTTATAATATGTTAAGAAAACATTAAAATAAATTTTCACAGTGCTCATTTTCTTGCAAGACATATTAGTATTTTCAGAAACTAGACTATACTGTTAAATAGGATAAAGGAAAGTTAAAATTGAGTCTACATAAACAAATTCATCAAGTTAAACAATAGACACATTAGCTAGACAATTATTGCTCTTGGCTACTTTTAAAAACTGGTTTGACTAATTATGTTAGTTAAAATCACTTTTAGCTGCCCATAACAGAAAATCCCAAAATAATAGTGGCTTACAGGAGATAGAAATATACTTCTGACTCATGTAAAAGTAGCCTAGATGTAAACTAGAAGGGTTATGTGGTAATTCCATGGTGTCATCAAGCACTCAAGCTCTTACTTCTCTTCCTTCCTAGTGCATGGAACTGAGAACCCATGATGGCTCTTGGAGCTCTAGCCACCATAAATTTGGGGGTCAAGAGGAATAAAACAAGACAAAAAAAAAAAAAAAAGTAGTCCCCAAAAGATGAGTCAGTTTTCTTTAAACAGCTTTCCCCGAAGTCCCAGATTATCCTTGAACTTGATCAAATGTTCATTCATGGATGCGTGTAGTTTTATTCCAGGAAGCAATATGTTTATCAAAAAATGTAAGTGTTCTGTTTTCTAAGGAAGAAGGGGAGGGTGGAGGTTTTGGAAAGCAATGAGTGGTTCCTGCCATAGTGGGAAGACAGGCTAGTTACTGTCATGAAGTTTTGTCAAGCTGCTCGTTTCTATATATGTATACATAGTGGGTATTTATAGAATTAATTCTAATGACTTGTCCTATATTCCCTTATGGTTCCTCTAACCTGTGTGCGAGACACAATGTGAAGTTTTGGCAATGGCAAGACATTTAAGAATAGCCAAACTCAGTTTTCTGTTTACCTAAAGTATATACTTTACTGTCCTGCTCTTGATGATTGATTTTGCTAAATGCAGTTATTCACCATAATCTCTAATTTCTGAATCCTGAAATTAGTGGCTTGGCATCGTCATAAAGATAAATTACAAGTATTTAAGATGGCTGTAATTTCTTCTGTTCAAGTAGGTCATTGACAGGTTCAAATTCATTTATGCACTTCTAGAATCATCAAGATTGCTCTGAATTACATGTCTGATTTCTGGAAAGCTGTATTTAAAAATTAAATGTAAGGAATATTTTTAGCCTTATCTGAATTGATTTTTCACTTTCTGATTATATGACAAATCTTTTTAATCCTGTCAGTAATATTTTAAGGTAACATCTAATAATCATCCAATAAGGAGCAATTGAATTGCTGTAATTCTCTTGAATTTAATCAAGGCTTCTTTTTATTAACTTGAATTAATAGCCCTTCAAAAACTTCTAAAAGGAATAATTCTTTGATTGACTAAACAATTTGATCAAGAAAATTTGACACCACATAAAACAATAATAATGTACCTTAAGTACCATTTTTTCATTTTCTCAGGAGGGCTTTCTCCAAATTCTACATAAGTAATACTTGAAATTTAGACAAAATCAGTGTATATAAAATTGTATTGTTCATTAAATCTTAGCATCTTGTTATTCTTTTCTGAATGCTTATAACCAGGAAGAGAGGTCTCCTGAAAAATTCACTTCACATCTGTGTGAATTTTTGTCTTTGGGCCAGAGGTCACTTTTTCTAGGAACTTAGGGTTAGACTACAGTTCATCGTAATGAACATAGGCGATGGGGTCACAACTATGCAGTCATTTCAATTAAAATGCTTGGTGAAATGGATCATCTCTGTTTATATTTTCTAGATTTGTTAAAGGCAGATACATATACTAATTTCTTAAGTAAATATGTGGCTGTTCTATATTGATTGGATACTACTTTCAGGAAGGCTTTATATTACCTATGGAATGGTATAATGTTAAAGACCTTAGAATTTCTATTAATTTTTTACAAGCTTTCCATCACTGCTACCAATACTACCCTGTATAGCTGTATGGCATACAGATCTGTGAAACAAGTACATTTTATTTTCTCACTTAGTCCTTTTATTAGTCCTATATTATACTGTGGTAAAAAACAAACAAACAAACAAACAAACCAAAACAAAAAACAAACCAAAACAAAACCACCTTAGCAGCTTAATAAAATAAGACTTATTTCTTGCTCACATCATAGTCTGAGTAGGATTGGTGGGTCTCCTACTTAGGCTCTCATACAGTTGGTGACACAGAGACCCAGGCTCTTTCCTTATCTTGTAGCCACACCACGTGATATGTGGCAGCTAAGGTTCACAGAACAGGAAGAGACAGCTCAAGATCTGTGGAATATATTTAGAGACCACCTTGGGAATGGCTTACATCACTTATGCATATGTTTTATGGGTCAGAATTCAGAAAGTGACCCCCAACATAACTACAAGGAAGGCTGGGAAGAATGGATTCTTCTAGAGTTCTGAGAAAGAGGAAATGATATGCTAAATATATAGCACTATCTCTGCCACGGTGCTCAAATGCGATCAGCATTATTATGTATTATTATTATTAATATTACTTTAATGAATTATAGTATTGAGATGTAGGGAGAGTTGGTGACTTCGTCAGGATACACAGCTTATAAAGGCAAAGGCTGGGTGAAGACAGCCTCTTGACTCACACTCTAGGGATTTTTTGCCTTTGCTTTGTGATTTTAAATATCTTTGCTCTTCAGATTTGCTTTTTCTGTGCACAGGTAGGTGACTTTGTTTACACCAGGAAGAATTAATGAGAGGGTAGGAAAACATACAGCTGAGATATGGATGATGCTTTCCTTGGCTTATTTTCACAAAATTTAAGCTCAATTAATAATTTGAAGTATATGGAATGGCATTGTCTTCTTGTACCTTTGGATTTGCTGCCCAGATCCATATGCCTTTTTTTGTGTATTTGAGGTTCCTTCTTAGAACACACCGTATTTTAAATACATGTTCACTCGTCTGTAATAAGAATGTTTATATGAACAAAGTCCAGTGATTTTGTACTTTTAGAATATATAGGTAATAATAATAAAAAAATGTTTGCAGCCAGACCTAAATTTCTCAAGAAGAAGAATTATAAAGAAAAAATAATAATTAAAGAGCTAATTCCTCAGTTCCTTTCCGATAATTACTTAGTAGACTGGAATACAATTTACAATCTCTTGCTTTAGATAATGTCTTTTCCTTTTCGTTGTACAATAATTAACATAAGACCGGAATCCGCTGATAGAACCAAACAAGACTTTGTTTATGGGATTTTTTTCCCTCTTCCAATCTGTTAATGTTCCTGAGTGCTGCAGCTTGAGGCATAGTGTTAGACATTTAAAATGGCATTTCCTGGCAGAGTGGCAATTTAAGGTTGGCTTTTTATAACTTTGTAGGACTGTTGTTTTAATCATGTGTGTGTGTGTGTGTGTGTGTGTGCACATGTATACACATACAGAGGGTGCCAAAAAATGTCTACACATTTAAGAAAGGAAAAACTGTATTAAAATTGTTATACTCAATATACACTGATAACAAAAGATGAATACAAGTCACATTTGACTTCTGCAATTACAAGAGGTCTCAAAATGGTTACCATCAACATCCAGACACTTCTGATTACATGAACTACTGTTTGAGCAACGCTGACCGAAGTGTCCATTTGTATACATTTTTTTGGCTCCCCCAGTATATACATACACACACATGTAAAGCATATATTTGTATCAATACTATAATTCTATACCATATCCTTGTGGTGATTCTGTGGCAGGTTAATTTTAAAAACTCCAAGGGTAAGCAACTCCCACTAAATAAATGCTCACCCCCAGATGGAATGCATGGAAAGGCCACTTTTCTAGAATGAGAAAGAAACTAGCATAAATTCAGACCTTCCCCATCTCTGAAGGCTTCTTGCTGTTGTGCTCCTTAATGTGGACCTTCAGATTAACAAGGTTCAGTGGCCTGGGATTATTAGTTACTGCTTCTCTAAACTCTCTCCTTTCCTGTTTGGACTGTTCTGTCTGCAGAGAGGATTCCTACTATTTTTTTGTTATTAATGTTAATATATATATATATGTTAAGGCAGTTTGTGTGAGATGCCAAAATGCATTCTACAAAAGCAGTGGAATCATAAAACTATTTGGTGTTACACAATAGATACCATCAGTGTATCTCCAGTCATTAATTTAACATACACTAATTCAATAACTTCTGTGTATCACTTTTGATTATTGATTTGGCAATGAGCACAGTCCTTTTCACGGTCCCTGTTTGGATGAATTATTTGAGCAAGTTGTAAGTCCTCATGTTCTTTCAGGTATTCCAAGGAATTTCATTGCATGGATCTTTTAATTAATATGCTAGTTTAATATCAATATAATGGGCATCAGGCATCTGTTCCTTCTTTAGAAAGCAGAAAAAATATCCTGAAAAGTATTCTTTTCATACAAAAAATTGAGTTGCTACCAAGAATTCCTAACATAAAAAGCAACAAGTATGAGTGCTTTTTTAGTGTGCAGAAGTGGGAATGCTTTCATAAATTACTTATTTTTTAAATTTTTGTTAAATTTATTGGTATGACATTGGTTGGTAAAATTATATAGGTTTAAAGTGTACAATTCTATAATATATTATCTATATATTGCATTGTGTGTTCACCACCTAGAGTCAGTTCTCCTTCCATCACCATATATTTGACCCCCTTTACCCTCTTCTACCACCCTCTGGTAACTACTAAACTGCTATCTGTGTCTATGATTTTTCATTTGTTTGTCATGTTCATTTGTTGCTTTCAGTTTTATATCCCACATATGAGTGAAGTCATATGGGTCTCGACTTTTCCTATCTGACTTACTTTGCTTAGCATGATAATTTCAAGATCCATCCATGTTGTCCCAAATGGCAACATTTCATCTTTTCTTATGGCTGAGTAATATGTGTACCATATCTTCTTTATCTAATCATCTATTAAAGGACACTTTGGTTGTTTCCATGTCTTGGCCACTGTGAATAAGGCTGAAGTGAACATAGGGGTACATATATATTTATGGATATATGTTTTCAAATTTCGGGGGTAGATACCCAGAAAAAGGCTTGCTGGGTCTTATGGTAATTCTATTCTTAATTTTTTGAGGAACCTCCGTACTGTTTTCCGTAGCGGCTGTACCAATTTACATTCCCACCAGCAGTGTACAAAGGTTCCTTTTTCTCTACAACTTCTCCAACACTTGTTATTACTTGTCTTGTTAATAATAGCCATTTTCAAGAAGTGTGGAGTGCCCTCTCACCCTCCCTTCACAGTTTTCTCCTGGCATATATCAATCACTCCATTGCTCAAAATCCCCATAGTGTTTTACTCTTGTTAACACTTGAGGTCTGGCCATGCCTTTTGGTATGTTGTTAGGAAGAATCTAGGATACTGGTCAGCAGTGAGGGACCAAGGCCAATTAAAGCCTTGGGCATTGCCCCTAGAGAGAGTCAGGCAAGCATGTCTAGCAGTGAGTTAGGCAATGCTCAGCAGCTGGATGGGTCCCAGCCATGGGCCTGGAGAGTAGCAATAGTCTATCAGTCCTGAGCGAGAGAAGCATGGCAAGAAAAACTCAGGAGCCCTGGCCTGATTTGTCTTAGGAGCAGAGTGGCAGGAAGGGATGTGATGCTAAACCATAGAAAATAAGGCTTACATCTTGGCCTCCTCAAGTGGGATTGATCCTGGGCACTGCAGGCGGTTAGGCCTGCTAGGGGAGATCAGGAGGCCCAGATGTCAGGAAGGCAAGGGGAAGAGGGATGCAGGGACCAGGAGCCAGGCCAGGTCCAACAACATTCAGTTACATACCGAACCAACCTACCTTTGTCCTCTCTCCTTCCCTTCTTCCCTCCCTCCTTCTCTCTCTTTTTTCTTTCTTTCCTTCCTTTTAATCTTCTTTCCTCTTTCTCTTTTTCAGTCAACATCATGTACTGATTATTTCTTCTATACGAGTGTCAACATTGAATTAGCAAAGATTCTTATAATTAGGTGCAGTTGGAGATATAAATATTTATTTGCATATTAATATCTTAAGAAATAGAAAGGTTCTTAATATAAGAAAAATGAAACAGAGAAGATGAAGTTAACATCTTGGAGTGGTCAGAGAAGGCTTCCCAGAAGAGGTGATACTGGAGCAATCTTGGAGGATGAGTAGCACTTGCGAGGAGCGGAAGGAAATGACCCATTCAGTTATATTGCCTCTAGTTTGATATAGATATCTTACAGGTATCTTGCTCTGCTTCAATCATCCTTCTCACTTTTCTGCAGTCATGTTATCAAAATCTTGGTTAAACAGTTTCCTCTTACCATTCAGGCCTGCCACTTAAAACGGACTGAACTGTGTTAGAATTTTGAAGATGGGGACTCTGATGCTAGTGTGTTGGCAGCCAATCTCCATCAGAGCAACCAGGGCAAAATCTGGTGGTCATCACCAACACAAGCTCCTCGCTGCCTTGCTTTCTGTTCTGATTACCTCAATTGCATGTCAATCTAGGTACCAAATCTACAGCTACCTGCCCCAGTTGGATTTATAGTGTATCTTTTTCTCATTCCACATGAGTTGGTCTAGTTCTATTTTTAGAAGTTTGACCCACCCCTGGTTGTGCTAATCTTGTCTGCCATTTGTCATTTAGCCTTCCATATGCTTCTTGGTGGAGGAAGGAGAGAGATGTAAAATCCAGGCCATGTCTCTGTGTGAATTGCCATTCCAATAACATGCCTTGTTTATTCCACCTCTAACTGTGGTATCATGCTTCCTCTGTTCTAAAGCTAAATTTTAAAGTTGTTTATCATATTGACTGCATACCTATTCTCCCTTCTAAGTAGAACTGTCTCATCTAAAAACCTTGTCAAAGGGGCAACCCTGTTCAGATTAAATGCCCTTTCTCATTCTAGCCATAGCTGACTGAACCCTCATATGAGCCTAAATACAGAGAACAGAGAGTTTATTACTCATTTTTACATCCCTGGCAGCTTCTACCACATATAGTAGGTATTTGATTTTAATTTTGAGTTATTACTATCTCTCATTCTGGATTTGTAATGTTTAGATAATTCAGTTTTGACCAGTTTGCTCTGGAAAGATAATTTTTAAAAATCTTTAGATGTTCCCTAAATGAAAAACAAAAACAAACAACTTTAAAAATGCTTACAGCAGGCAACCTGAGGATCATATACATATTTATAGAATAATTATTTTAAGCATTGTATTACTTTTATTTCTAAAAAGTTTATATAGCCAGGATCTCATAAATTTATTTGAAACTATCATTATGTTCTTTGAATTTTGGGAGCTAAAGACAATAATGTTATTTGTATAGACGGGGAAATGAAATGCAGAAAATTTGCATTCATTCCTTGGATTACATGGAAAGTGAAAGACGACTATCTCATTTATATTTTGTCATATTGTAAGTATTTAACCAGTTATAAATTTCAATAGGAAATACTATTGTCATTATTGATTTTTTTATTCAAAACTATTGGCAAACTTCAAAGTGCTAACATACCAGTTAATTAGATTTGACATTCATTAAGAATAGGATCTGTTGGGTGCGGGCCAGGCGTGCAAATGAGGGTGGCACAGAGTGCGCCTGCGCCGAGCGCCAGGACAGAGCACAGTCCTGGTTTGAGTGCGCTTCTGGCTCCGTCCGACAGCATCTCTCTCACCACGGTAGTGTGCCCTGTGAAACCCTGTCATTTTCACACCCAGCCTGTTAGGTGCTGCTCTCCACGATCATGTCCAAATCTCTGAAAAAGTTGGTGGAGGAGAACCAGGAGAAGAACCAGCCAGAAGTGAACATGAGTGACTGTGACATCTCCAACATGCTGGATGTCAACGGGCTATTGTTCTTATCCCACATCACACAACTGGTCCTCAGCCTCAACACGCTAACAACCCGTGCCACCAAACATAGCGGAACTGAAGAATTTGGAAATGCTCAACTTTTAACAACCAGATTGAGGAGCTGCCCACACAGATCAGCAGCCTTCAGAAACTCAAGCACCTGAATCTTGGCATGAAAAGACTAAACACTTTGCCTCGAGGATTTGGCGACCTCCCAGCTCTTGAGGTCCTTCATTTGACTTACAACAACTTGAATGAAAATTCTCTTCCCGGAAACTTCTACCTGACCATCCTGTGTCCACTCTATCTAGTAAGTGACAATGATTTTGAAATCCTGCCACCAGATATTGGGAAGCTCACAAAATTGCAGATACTCAACCTTAGGGATAACGACCTGACCTTGCTGCCTAAGGAAATCGGGAAGCTTACTCAGCTCAAGGAGCTCCACATTCAGGGGAAACCACCTGACCGTTCTGCCCCCAGAACTAGATTGTGTGAAAGATACCTTTAGAGGGATCAAATCTCATCCCATTTGAGAAGTGAATCCCTATCATGTACAAGACACCAGAGAAGGAAGAATGAGTAAGACAAAATCCGCATCCTATTTAATGAGCTGAAATGGAAACGATTGGTTATAATTCCAGTTTGGTTATGTGGTGGGAGGACAGACACAGCAGTCAGAGCTAGGAGAGGAGCTTGGAGAAGAACAGAGAAGGGGCGTTTGAGCTGGAGCCAGGCAGCACACTGAGCGAGACCATTATGGCCTCTGGTTCAAGCAGCTTACAATGCAGTTAGAGAGACCAAAGGAAAAATCAAAGCCAACAAAATACTACATGTGATAAGTACTGCGAAACAAGGAATCGCTGTGATAGACGAAGATCACAGGGATCAACTTTCAGTGGGGAAGTCCAGGCAGGCTTCTCTTGAAGAGGTGACATTGAATGAAGTTACATTTTGTCAGGAATTGCTGGGGAGAGGACATTTGGGTAGGTTCAGAAGCAAGAAAAGCCGTGGTGAGTTTGTGTCCTCGCAAATAAGTCACACATTGTCCAGTGGAAAGGGAGTCTGGATATCCTGTGCATGATTTTGCATGACATCGTTTTTAAAGTACCATTGTTTCAAGATTGAAGCTGTGATTCTGACCATGATGTAGAGCCTCGTTTGTTTATCCTAGACTTTACCATTTATTATTTTAAATTTACTTCCTCGACTAGGGGGTCCTTGCTCTTGATTAAGCCATAGGACACCATTTGTCCATATTTGTTGATGTCAAATTATTACCCCAAACTTCCCCTGTGAACATCTCTTTCAGTTTCCAGATCATGAAGATTAAATAAAGTGACAAATGTGAATAATGTATAAAATGTCACATATAAATCATTTATTGACTACAAAAAAAAAAAAATAAGAGCAAGGACAAGTCTTAGGAAAAGTTTTTAAGTAGGTTGGCTAAGCTGTTGAACTCTTCTTCCTCATGCGTGAAAAACAATCAACAATAAGAATTATGGATAGTAATCTGTCAATATTTTACTTGATTTAGGTTTTTTTATTGAAAACAATGATTTGATTTTGTAATACACTTCTAATTTAAAATATTAAGACATAAAAATGGTAGGTTACTTAGAAATAGAATTGTGGGCATTGACATCATAACCTCTATTTTATGTTTCATTTAAATAACCACATTTTAGGTTCATAATTTTGTGTGCTATTAAAGATAATTGGTTCTCTTCTCTGACATATGCTTCATTTTGTTAGCTTGTAGGTCTGGCATAAAACCTTTGGGTAATCATCGTGTTCAACCTTTAGAAGAAAAATAAAGTAAAAGCATTAATTCTTAAGTTTTCATGGCTGAAGTTCAACTTATTTTAAAATCTTAATTGCACTTACGGTGAAGTGATATATCTCATCTTTGTTAAATGTTTCATTGAGTTATGTGAAGAAATATTCTTTGTTAATTGTGATAACTATTTTGCATATTAATAATATAAACCATTGAGACTTACAAAAAATTTTTTTCCAGGCTTTACATTTTTTTAATTATTATTAGTTTCAAATGTACAAAACAATGTAATAGACATTTCACCCCTCACAAAGGGATATCCACCCCTCCCCAATCTATTGCACCTCTGCCAATCTATTGTCCCTCTGGCATCATATATACCTATTACAATTTCATTGACTCTATTCTCTATGCTGTACTCCACATCCATATATATATATATATATATGAAATTATAGTTGATATAATTTTACCATTTTAAATATATATATAAAATTATAGTTGACATGCAATATTATTCAGCTTTAGCTTCAGGTATACAGTGCAGTGGTCAAGTATCTACACCATCCATGAGGTGGTCTCCCTAATAAGACATTGCCCATCTGACACCCTACAAAATCTTTACATTATTGAGTATATTTCCCAAACTGTCTTTCATTTCCCCTTGGCAATATTGTAGTTACCAATTTATGCTGTCTAATCCCTTCCCCTTCTCCATCATCCCCACCCCCCTCCTATCTAGCAACCATTATAGCTCTAAGACTATGTCTGTTTACTTTGTTCATTTGTTCAGTTCTTTAGATTCCACATGTAAGTGAGATCATATAGTATTTGTCTTTCTTCAACTGACTTATTTCACTTAGTATAATGTTCTCTAGGTCCATCCATATCTCCATATTTTTGCAAATGGTAAGATTTCGTTTTTCTTTATAACCAAGTAATACTCCATTGTATAAGTGTACCAGTTTCTTAATCCAGAGACTTACAAATTTTTGAATAAAACAGTGATATCATTGCAGAACAGATAACATGGGAAATAATTTTTCATACATGTATTATTGGGGGGAGAAAGACCCAACAGGACTAAAAGAAAGACTCTAGATTCTAAATATGTGGTAGACTGAGGAAACCAGAAACTCCTACAACAAACTCACATATGGTGGGTAAAATTTAATAAAAATTAATTTAAGTACATCAGTCAGCTTACATGAAAGAAAAAGAAATCATTGGGTGACATAAATAAGGGAGTATTGAAAACCTGAAGTAAACCAAAACTGTAATAGAAACTATATATTGTATGTGTCTTTGTGTTAGTATAGATGGTGGTGGGGCTATGGGAGCTAATTCTCATTTGAGATAAGAGATAAGATTGCATAACTTAGGAGGTTAAAGCTTAGATTCTCACCTAAACCAAGATCCTCACATTGTTACAGTGTGAGTGGAAGAATGGACTTGGAAAAAAAAATTACCCACTGACTCAAGGAAACTATAAGAAAGATTCCCCTAAAAAGTCAGCATCCCAAGCCTACAACATCTTTGTTTGGTACTTAGATTTATACTACCTATGTGTCTGAGAATCCCAAACACAAGAAATTAACATAAAAGTTGGTCCTAAGGGCTTCTATCAGAGGCAAATTCAAAATCACTCTGGAGGTAAGTTTCTAACACTTAGACCACTGGGTATTATTCTCAGAAAAGAAAAAGCCCTGCCAAAATTATTTCATTATCATATATTATAAAACACATGAAGAACTTTACAGTGGAAAAGGCTGATGAAGATTACCTCAGCCATGTAATCAAAGTCACGACTAACAATGATAAATCATGTTGATAGTCTGTACCTTTGATCTGATGTAATGAAAATGCCACTGTTATTTCCTCTGTCATTACCCTCTCAAAACAGTGACAGTCTGATCTAATCATGAGTAAAGTATTAGAGAAATTCCAATAGAGAGGTATTCTATAAATATCTGATCAGTATACCTCGAAACTATCAATTTCAACAAAAAGTAGCAAAATTGAGAAACTCTCACAATCAAGAGGAGCCTAAAGAGACATGTCAACTAATGTAACATCATGTCCTGGATGGTATCTTGGGACATGAGAAAATATTTTGTAAAACTAAGGAAATATGAATAAATTATGGATGTTAGTTAATAATATGTCAATATTGGTTCATTAATAATAACAAATGTACTATATTCATTTAAGATGTCAGTAATAGGAGAAACTGGATGTGAAGTATTAGGTTGGTGTAAAACTAATTACGGTTTAAAAGGTTAAAAATAACTGCAAAAATCACAATTACTTTTGCACCAACCTAATATGTGGTAACTCTATGTACAATGTTCACAATTTTTTCCATAAATCTAAAAGATAGTGCATTATTACTTAAAAAAGGAGGAATCCATCCAAAATGCACACCAAATATGCAAAAGTCACAATAGACATTAAGATTAGACTCATAGGAACCTAAGATAGCTAGATAGCATCCTGAAAGAGAATAGAAAATACCAATAAATATGTTTAACATACTATGTATAAAAATGATAAAATACCATGGTCAAAAAAAAGGCAGATGTGAAAAAGAAACAAATAGAAATTCTAGGAATGAAAAATATGGACTTTGAAGTTGAAAAAATCTATAATAGGGAGAAGGTCCAAGAATTGGGTAAACTCTATGCCTGCTGCCTCCCAAGAACACATCAAAATTACAACTAAATTATAGAACAGTCAACCTCAAGAATCATCTGAAAACTAGCTGAGCAGAACCCCTATAAATAAGGATAAAAAGAAGAGGCTACATAGAGACTGATATGAGGGACAGAGATGTGAAATGCACTGACTCCAAACCCAAAGGTAGTGGTAGAACACTGTGAGGGACACCTCAGTGGCAGAGGTTACCCCTGAAGAGGGAGTAACACAACAGGAACCCCAGCCCAGCGGTCCTGTGCTGGGAAAATGAGTCCCCACAACATCTGGCTGTGAAAATCAGCGAGGACTCTGTCTGTCTAATCCATCCCGGTGAGATGGAAGGCAGCTGGAAAATCAGACATCCTCTTATAGGGCTGACACACAGATTCACTTACTTGTAAACACTAACCTGGGCTCTGGTGGAGGAGCAGCAACTTGAGAGGTCTTCCCCAAAGACATACGGGGAAATACTGAGTTGTGTGGCTTCAGTGCAAGGGCTAAAGGGAGAGCTGCCATCATCCCTGTGTGGAGCCTCATGTCTAGCGTATAGCGGAGCACCATCTATTCTATGTTGATCCCTCCCCCAAAAGGGGCAAATCTGTGAATGCATTGGTTTGGTAAAACCTGAGTGTGCATACCACATTGGTGAAGCCCTGGGTCTCTGCCCTGTCCCACATAGCTAGTGTTGCATCACTGAGGGCACTCTTGGCCCCTGCGCAGCCAGCCCTACCCCACAAACTGTGGAAGTGTATTTATAGCAGTGGGTAGCCTGCAGCAGCCTGGGGAACTTTCAGTGGCAGGCAGTCAGCCACAACTTGAGCTGCAGCCTCTCTTGGGGATCTCACAGTAATCTGCAGGCCCAAGGCAAGCAGTGGCTGGCCGCAGTGTTCTAAGGTCGTTTTATGAAGTGGCCACGGGCTCGGCACTTGCGCAAAAACTGAATCTGCATTAACTTGTAAAATCCACCAACCACACCGCATGATGTACTGGGACCTCGCCCCACCCAGCTAGTGCTCTATCACCAGGACTCTCGCAATACTGGGTCAACCAGCCAAGTCTGAACACTTAAGGAGGGTCTTTCAATGGCTGAAACTTATTGGCAGCTGGCAGGTGGCAACAGACCTGGGGGCCCAGGGAATTATGCTAAGCTGCCCCAGACCCAATACTGGTGGCAGCCAACCTCGGTTCACAGCTAGGCCATCCCCACATGCCTCAATGTCCAGCACAGGCAGCAGCCAACTACGTATAGTTCTGTAGCTCCTACTAGGTAGGAGCTCCTACCAGCTGTGACGAGACCTGGCTACAGGCAAGGCTAAAAATGGCCTGCATGGGAACCCCTACCAAGAAACATCCAGAGGCCAGCTTCAGACCACACCAGAGCACTACTCAGTTAACTCCACAAGTGGCACACTTAAAGGGTGGTCTCAGCAGGCAGAAAAGCCAATGGGGTAAATCCCCCTGTGAGGGGTCACCCCCCACACAGCAGCTCATACAGTGTGAGAATAGCCAATCCCCACAAAGAGTCATTCTGGGAGTCAATCCCACCCACAGATGTGCCAAAACAATTAAGGCTCAAGTACAACAGGGCAATACTTGTACACACAACACACACAAGGAACACTCCCAGAACACATGCACAGGTGATCAGGGAGAATGAGCCACTGGACCATGCTTGACACATAGCACATAAGGCCACCTGGCAAAGACTGAGAAACACAGAAAATCTACTTAATACATAGAAGGAAACATAGAGGCAGCCAGCATAAAGAAACAAGAAACACGTCCCAAATAAAAGACCAGGAGAAACCTCCAGAAAAAGAACTAAATGAAATGAAGGCAACCAACCTACCAGAGACAGAGTTTAAAACACTGGTTATAAGAATGATTAAGGAACTTAGTGAGAATTTCAAAAAACAGACAGTAAGCATAAAGAAGGACATAGAAACCATAAAAAAAGAACCAGTGAGAAATAAATAATACAATGACTGAAATGAAGAATACACAAGAAGGAAACAACAACAAATTAGATGAAGCAGAGAACTGAATCAGTAATTTATAAGATAAGATGACAGGGAACACCCAATCAGAACAACATAAAGAAAAAAATAATTTAAAAAAAATGTAGTTTAAGGTGTCTCTGGGACAACATTAAGCATAACAACATTTTCATCAATGGAATACCAGGAGAAAAGAGGGAAAAAGGGATTGAGAATCTGTTTGAAGAAATGATGACAGAAAACTTTCTTAAGCTGTCAAAGGAAATACAAGCCCAGTAAGTACAGAGAGTCCCAAACAAGATGGATCGAAATAAGCCCACACCAAGACACATTATAATTAAAATGGCAAAGATTAAAGACAAAGAGAGAATCCTAAAAGCAGCAAGAAAAAGACGACTAGTTACTTACAAGGGAACTCCCATAAATCTATCAGCTGATTTTTCAACAGAAACTTTGCAGGCCAGAAAGCCATTGCAGGAAATATACAAGGTGATGAAAAACAGGGCCTACAATGAAGACTACTTGACCGAGCAAGGCTATTATTTAAATTTCAAGAAGAGATAGAGTTTCCCAGCCAAATAAAGCTAAAGGAATTCATTACCATCAAGCCAGTATTACAAGAAATGTTACAAGGACTTCTTTAAGAAGAGGGGCAACACAAAAAAACAAAAACAAAAACAAAAACAAAATAAAAAATATTAATAAAAGGGCAATAACTATGTATTTATCAATAATAATCACTTTAAATGTAAATGGATTAAATGTTCCAGTCAAAATACATAGGGTAGCCGAATGGACGGGAACACAAGACCCATACAATTGCTGGTTTTAAAAGAGACCCACTTAAATCCAAAGACACACAGAATGAAAGTAAAGGGATGGAAAAAGATATTTCATGCAAATGGAAATGACAATAAAGCTGGGTTAGCAATACTTACACCAGACAAAATAGACTTTAAAATAAAGACTATAATAAGAGGCAAAGAAGGGACATTACATAATGATAAAGGGATTAATCCAGCAAGAAGACATAACCCTAGTAAACATCTATGCACCTAACATAGGAACACCTAAATATATAAAACAGATATTGACTGATGTAAAGGCAGAAATAACAGTAACACAATCATAGTAGGGGACTTTAGCATCCCACTCACAACAATGAACAGATCTTCCAGACAGAAAATCAACATAGAAACAGTGGCCTTAAATGACACACTAGGTCAGATGGATTTAATTGATATTTTTAGAACATTTCACCCCAAAGCAGCAGAATATACATTCTTTTCAAGTACACAGGACCATTTTCAAGACAGACCATATGTTAGGCCACAAACCAAGTCTCAATAAATTTAAGATGATTGAAATCATATCAAGTATTTTCTGTGACCAAAGTGGTATGAAACTAGAAATGAAGAAAAAAATTGAAAAACACAAATACATGGAGGCTAAATAACATGCTACAAAATAATGAAAGGGTCAACAATGAGATCAAGGAAGAAATCAGAAGATACCTTAAGACAAACAAAAATGAAAACACAATGACATAAAATCTATGGGATACAGCAAAAGCAGCAGTCCTAGGAGTGAAATTTATAGCAATGCAGTCCTACCTCAAAAAACAATTAAAATCTCAAATAAATAATCTAACTTATATTTAAAGGAACTAGATAAAGAACAGCAAACAATGCCCAAAGTGAGTACAGTGAAGGGAATAATACAAATCAGAATGGAAATAAATGAAATAAAGGTGAAAAAAACATTGCAAAAGATCAATGAAACCAAGAGGTGGTTTTTTGTGTGTTTTTTTAAGAAAAGAAAAACTGTTAAACCTTTAACCAGACTCATTAAGAAAAAAATAGAAGAGACCCAAATAAATAAAATCAGAAATGAAAGAGAAGAACTGACAACACACACCACAAAACTACAAAAAAAAAATTCTGGAAGAAATTGTACAGTCTGGAAGAAAGGGATAAATTCCTAGAGGCATACAGTCTTCCTAGGCTGAATCAAGAAGAAACAGAAAATCTGAATCTATCAATTACTACTAGTGAAGTCAAGTCAGTAATCAACAAGCTACCAACAAACGAAAGTCCTGGACCAGATGGCTTCACATATGAATTTTACCAAACATTCAAAATAGAATTAACAGTTATTGTTCATAAGCTATTCCAAAAATTCAAGAGGAGGGAAGGCTCCTAACCTCATTTTATGAAGCAACCATTACCCTGATTCCAAAACCAAAGACATTACAAAACATAAAAATAAAATAATAATAATAATAATAATAATAATGAAAATTATAGGCCGATATCCCTGATGAACATAGATGCAGAAATCTTCAACAAAACATTAGCAAACCCAATTCAGCAATACATTAAAATATACACCACAATTAAGTGGGATCCATTTCTGGTATGCAAGGTTGGTTCAATACCAGCAAGTCAATGTGATACACCACATAAACAAAATAAAAAATGAAAATCGTGATCATTTCAATAGATGCAGAAAAACCATTTGACAAAATCCAGCATCCATCTGTGATAAAAACTCTCAGTAAATTGGGAATAGAGGAAACATATCTCAACATAATAAATGTCATATATGACAAACTCACAGCTAACATCATACTTAATAGGGAACAACTGAAAGCATTCTCCTGAAGATAGGGATGTTGATTTTCACCATTTTTATTCAACATAATACTGGAAGTCCTAGCCACAGCAATCAGACAATAAAGAGACATAAAAAGCATCCAAAAGGGAAAGGAGGAAATAAAACTGTCATTATTTGCAGATGACATGATACTATTTTTGGGAAACCCAAATATTCCACCAAAAACTATTGCAACTGATAAAGGATTTTAGTAAAGCAGCAGGATAAAAAATTAAAATTTTTATACACCAATAATGAACTGTCAGAAAGAGAAATTAAGAAAACAATTCTATTTACAATTTCAACAACAACAAACTATGAATAAATTTAACCAAACAACTGAAAACCCTGTACTCAGAAAATTATAAGACATTGAAAAGAGAAATTAAAGAAGATAGAAATAAATGTAAACATATATAATAGTCATGGATAGGAAGAATTAATACAGTTAAAATGTCCATAATACCCAAAGCAATATATAGACTCAGTATAACTCCTATCAAAATAACAATGGTATTTTCACAGAACTACAACATACAATCCCAAAATTTATATGAAAAAAATAAAATTTATAAGAACCATAAAGTAATCAGAGTAGCCATGGCAATTCTGAGAAAGAAGTACAAAGCTGAGGTGTCATGCTACCAATATCAAATTATACTACAGGCCATATTAATTGAAACAGCATGGTATTGGCATTAAAAACAGACTCATAGATGAGTGGAACAGAATAGAGAGCCCAAAAATGAATCTATGCCTATGTGGACTTTTAATCTATGACAAAGGAAGCAAGAATTTCAATTGGGGGTAAATACAGTATGTTCAATAAATGGTGCTGGGAAAACTGGACAGATACACACAAAAACCTAAAACTCGACCATCTTCTTATGTCATGTATGAGAACAAACACAAATGGATTAAAGATTGAAATGTATTAATAAGATCTGAAACTGTAAAATTTCTAGTAGAAAATATAGGCAGTAAACTCTCAGACATTACCCTTCGTAATACTTTTACTGATATATTTCCTCAGGTAAGGGAAACAAAAAGAAAAATAAACAAATAGGATTACATCAAACCAAACAAGTTTTTGCACATAAAAGGAAACCATCAACAAAACAAAATGATAGCCTACTGAGTGGGAGAAGATATTTGCCAGTGATACATCTGATAAGGGGTAAATATCCAAAATTTATTTAAAAATTCATACAACTCAACACCAAAAACAAACAAACAAAAAAACCCCACAATCTAATTAAAAAAATAGACTGAGGACCTTAATAGACATTTGTCCAAAGAGGACATACAGATGGCCAATAGACATGTGAAAAGATGCTCAACATCACTACTCATCAGAGAAATGCAAATAAAAACCACAATGAGATATCATCTCACACCTGTCAGAATGGTGATCATCAATATATCAGCAAACAGGTGATGTTAGAAACATGGCAGCATGAGGGATGCCTCTTAATTTATTTCCTTTAAGTTACAACAAGTTAAACAGCTATAATGTAACAAAGAATTCCTTGCACAACACACAAACATATTTGAGAGATCCAAGCATTGAAACATCTGAAGGTGGGTAAATGGGGGCCAACAGGTGAGGAGGGAAGGGAGAGGTGCAGAGATGGGGCTGCTGGATCCAGCCCAAAGTTCACTGCAGTCTTGGAATAGGGGAGGATTGAGTTTGCAGATGCACTTTCTGTGGCCCCAGTAATACTGCCTGAGGGATCAGCATATAATACAGCATCTTCAATAAATGGTAGTGGGATAATTGGAAAGCCAAGTGCAAAAGAATGAAACTAGACTGCTATCTGTCACTATATACCAAAATGAACTAAAAATGGATCAAAGACCTAAACATAAGACCTGAAAAAATAAATTGCATAGAAGAAAGCATAGATACTAAACTTATGGACCTTCCATTCAGAGAGGATTTTATTAATTTGACTTCAAAGGCAAGGGAAGTAAAAGCAAAAATAAATGAATTGGCTATATAAAACTAAAAAGCTTCTGCACAGCAAAAGAAAACATCAGCAAAACAAAGAGGCAATCAATCGAATGGGAGAAGATATTTGCAAACAGCTCTGGTGCTAATATCTCATATATATATATATATATATATATATATATATATATATATATATATATATATATATATATATCAACAAAAACGAACAACAAACAATTCAATTAAAAAATGGGCAAAGGACCTGAACAGAAACTTCTCCCAAGAAGACATACACATGACCAACAGACATATGAAAAAATGCTCAACTTCACTAGCTATTAGGGAAATACAAATCAAAACCACAGTAGGATACTACCTCAGCCCTGTTAGAATGACTATTACCAATAAGACAAGTAATAACAAGTATTGGAGAGGCTGTGGAGAAAAAGGAACCCTCATATACTGCTGTGGGTATGTAAACTGATATAGCCACTATGGAAACCAGTATGGAGGTTCCTCAAAAAATTAAAAATGGAATTACCATATGACCCAGAAATCCCTCTACTTCAAAAATCTGAAAACCTTTATCCATAAAGATATACATACCTAATGTTCATTGCAGCATTATTTATGGTGGCCAAGATATGGAAACAACCAAAGTGTCCTTTGATAGATGATTAGATAAAGAAGTTGTGGTACATATATACAATGGAATATTACTCGGCCATAGGAAAAGATGAAATACTGCAATTTGGGACAACATGGATGGATCTTGAGATTATCATGCTAAGCAAAATAAGTCAGACAGAAAAAGTCAAGAACCATATAACTTCACTCATATGTGGGATATGAAACTGAAAGGAACAAACAAACAAGACAAACAAACAAAGAAACAAAAACTCATAGACACAGACAACAATTTAGTGATTACCCGAGGGTACGAGGGGAAGAGTGTGGTAGAAGAGGGAAAGGGGTCAAATATATGGTGAGGAAAGGAGAACTGACTCTGGATGGTGAACACACAATGCGATATATAGTTGATGTTTTATAGAAATGTACATTTGAAACCTGTATATTTACTGACTAATTCATCCCAATGATTTTAATAATAAATAAATCAACAAGCAACAAGTGCTTGCAAGGATGTGAAGAAAAGGGAACCCTTGTGCACTATTAGTGGGAGTGCAAATTTCTGCAGCCACTATGGAAAACAGTATGGAGGTCCTCAAAAAATTATAAGTAGGACTACCTTATGACCCCACAATTCCACTCTTGGGTATTTGTCAGAAGAAATCCAGTTCGAACACTAATTTGAAAGATATAGACACCCCTGTATTTATTGCAGTGCTATTCACAATAACCAAATATGGAAACAACTGAAATGCCCATCAATAAATGATTGGATAAATTGTCATACATTTATACAGTGGACTATTACTCTGTCATAAAAAAGAATTAAATCTTACTATTTGCAACAACATGGATGGACCTAGGGAGTATTATGGTAAGTGAAAGACTGAGACAAATACCATATGATTTCACTTGTGTGTGGAATCTAAAGGACAGAATAAATGAACAAATAAAACAGAAATAGACTCTTAGATACGTAGAACAAACTGATGGTTGCTAGATGGGAGGGAAGTTAGGGAATGGGTGAGAAAGGTGATGGGATTAGGAAGTACAACTTGGTAGTTACAAAATAGTTACAGGATATTAAATACAGTATGGGAAATATAGTCAATAATAATATTGTAAAAACTATGTATAGTATCAGAAGGGTACTAGACTTATTGGGGAGATCACTTCATAAATTATACAAATGCCTAACCAGTACACTGTACATTTGAAAGTAATATCAAATAACATTAAACGTCAACTATAATTATATATATATAAAGTCACGGGATGTAAAGTACAGCATAGGGAATATAGTCAATGGTATTGTATAATAATTGCTACATATGGTGTCAGATGGGTAGTAGGCTTGTTGCGGTTATCACTTCATGAGATGTGTAAATATCTAATCACTATGTTGTTTTGTACACCTATATCTAATAATAATAATAATAAAATTCTATAATGGACTATAACATCATTTTAGACATAACTGAAGAGAAAATTAGTGACCTGGAAGACAACCCTGTAGGAAATTACCTAGAATGCATTGTAGAGATATAAATAAATGGTATATGTAAAAGGGAGGGATAGAGATAAGGCAAGTAGAGGGAGAATATCCAATACATATATACAGTGGGAATTCCAGAAAGTAACAGATAGAAAGGCAATCTTTGAAGAGATAACAGCTAATGATTTTCACAATTGCCAAAGATATAAACTATCCCATAGAATGGACATACTGATTCCTGGACAGGAAAAATTATATTAAATCAAGAAGTAGACTCATTATCATCAAACTGTAGAACATAAAACAGAAAGACAAGAATTTATGACACCAGAAATAATTTTCTACAAAGAAACAATTATAAGACTGACAGCCAAATTAACATATACTAAAATGCAATGAAGGCGATCTGAGGGCAATTATGTCAACCTGTCATTCTTTACCTACAATAACTATCATTCAATAGTGAGATAAAAATAAAGACATTTTCAGATATATGAGCAAAAATATAACTTTTGAACCTAAAAGAATTCCTTAATATTGTCACATGTCAAGTTAATGTTCATGTGATTCTATCTTATAAGTTTATTTTTACAATATATTTGCTTGAATTGGGATACAAATAAAATTGATATAATGCTTGGTTGGCATGTCTTTTATGCTTCTTTTAGTGTATGAATTCTTTCTCCAAATCTGACCTCACTATATATCTCTAAAAGTTAGTCTTTCTGTGTGTTCGCGCTTTCAACTGGATATTCATTTAAATTCATTTGTTTCCATTTTGTTTTTGATTTTGGGGGATTATATATTTAAATGTAGTTTTATAATTGGTAAATATTATTTTACATTACTTTTTTTTTCATAGTTAACTTTTTGGAACAAAATATAAAGTTTAATACATTCTGTCAGGAAATGTTTAGATAGGTAAATTATACACAAAAATAGGAATAAATCATTGTAAAATAATTAAAAAACTAAAAGACAATGAGAGTCCTCTTTTCAGAAGTGGACATTCCTTGGTAGATTCTGGATTTTTATAAGCTCTCCTACATTGTTTGGCTACCTAAACAGGACATAAATGCTGAGAAACACATATTCATATCTAAAAACAAATATTTTAGAGTTAGGAAGTAATTTACTGCTGTCAGGATATGTCTATATATCTACCTAATTATATAGTAACTGTAGTATAATGCTTGCATAACTTATCTACTTGTGTTAAAGGAAAAAAAAAAAACTTTTTTAAATTATACAAAGGAAAAATTTATGGAGCTTCTCTTTTAAATATCTATGCCTTATCCCCAAGGAGACTCTGAATGTGACCTGTAATTGCACAGTAGGAAATAAAGGTCCAAGCAAAAATACTGCAGGTCTGCGTCCAAAGTTGATCTCTCCTGCCGAGGGGACAGTATATCCAGCATGTGAGGCAGTAACCTCAGCTCTGGGCCTTAGGTCGGACAAACGACACAAACTCCAAACCTGGGTCCCTCCCTCCAATCTCCCAATCTTACCCCCGCCCTTCCAGAGAGTTAAACTGGCCCCTGAACTGAGGAGTAGTATCAGATTACAGAGGAGCCATAGTGCTCAGGTTCTGGAAAGACCAGCGTGCAGCTCTGACCCAGGGAAGAGGCTGGGAAGAGTGTGATTTTTGCTGGGCTGGGAGAGAAGAGACTCTTCCACCCCCAGCCACCACCTTTTCTGGCCTGGGGGAAGAGTATGACATGGCTGGGCTGGGAGAGAGAAGGTCCCTCCATCCCCAGCCCCCACCCTTTCTGGCCTGCCTAGGACAGGACAATTACAACTGCTGAGACACACTCAGGGATCAGCAGTAGGCAGCAGACACAGCTCTGGCTTTCAACAGTTCAGAAATCTCCCGACCGCCAAACACACACACACACACACACACACACACACACACAGAAGTGCCCTAAGACTCGGGAGAACTGGGCACAGGGCTGGTGGTGATACTCTCAATGCTCATATATGCAGGCAACAGCAGAAACTGCACTGACTTTGTAGAAACTACCATCCAGACCCCTCAGCCCCACTCATCTAAATCAGCAATGCGAAGGTCACTCTGGATACCAGGTGACCAGCTCTGCCTGCACAATACACAGTGGACTCTTTGGTACAGCAGAGAACAACCTGGAGATTACTTGGTGGGCTTAAGCCAAGGCTGGCGCTGCTTTTTTTTGTTTTGTTTTGTTTTTATATCTTTGATATCTTTGCCTGTGTTGAGTGTGGGTTATTGGTTGTTTTTACATGTGAATGTATTTGTTTTCTTTGTTGTTGTTGTGCTTGGTGATTTCCTTTGTTCTGAAATTACTCTACACCAGGGCCCAGCTTAAGAGGCACAAGATTCAACACACCCAGAGGCCAACTCCAGACCAAACCAGAGTACTACCGGGTTTGACCTACAAGTGACACACCGAAAGGGAATTCTCTACAGGCACAAGAGCTCATAGAGGCCAAACTTCATTTAAGTGGTCAACTCTCATGCAGTAGAACATCCTGCTGTGGGCAGAGCCAAGTCCCATAACTACTCAGCCTGGGAGTCAACTCTACCTACTCACAAGCTAAAAGCAATTAGAGATCAACTTTAACAGGACAATATACACAACACAAGAGTCACCTTTGGAGCACACGCAGAGGAGAAGAAGGAAGTGGTGCAAGTCAAATATAAAGGACACATACTACATAAGATAATCCAGCAAAAACTAAGAACCCTAGGGGAACTACCTAATACATCGAAGCAAACACAGAGAGTCAGCCAGAATGGGGAAACAAAGAAACATGTCCCAAATAAAAGAACAGAGGAAACCTCCAGAAATGGAACCAAATGAAATAGAGGTAACCAACCTATCAGAGACAGAGTTCAGAACACTGATGATAAGAATGTTTAAGGAGCTTAGTGACAACATAAAGAAGGATAGAGAAATCATCATGAACAACCAGTTAGAACTAAAGAATACAATTACTGAAATAAAGAACTCACTTGAAGGAATTACTAGCAGGTTAGATGCAGCAGAGGATCGAATCAGCGACCTAGAAGACAAGTTAGCAGAGATCACCCAAACAGAACAACAAAAAGCAAAAAGAATAAAAAACAATGAAGATGGTTTAAGAGACCTCTGGGATAACATCAAGGGCAACAACATACGCATCATAGGGATAACAGAAGGTGAAGAGAGGAAGCAAAGGATTGAGAACATATTTGAAGTAATAATGTCCGAAAACTTCCCGAACCTGGTAAAGGAAACCGGCATTCAAGCCCAGGAAGTGCAGAGAGTTCCAACCAGGATAAACCTAAACAAGTCCACACCAAGACACATATAGTTAAAATGGCAAAGGTTAAAGACAAAGAGAGAATCCTAAAAGCATCAAGGAAAGACAGAGGGTTACAAACAAGGGAACTCCTATGAGATTATCAAATGACTTTTCTACAAAAACATTGCAGGCCAGGAGGGAGTGGCAGGAGATACTCAAAGTGATGGAAAACAAAGGCCTACAACCTAGACTGCTTTATCCAGCAAGGCTATCATTTATAATTGAAGGAGAGATAAAGAGCTTCTCAGAAAAGGATAAGCTGAAGCAATTTATTACCACCAAGCCAGCATTGCAGAAAATAATAAAAGGACTGCTGTAAACAGAAGAAAGATGAAAACAATCTAACTACAAATTTAAAAAATGGCAGTAACTATGTACCTATCAATAATCACTTTAAATGTAAATGGATTAAATGCTCCAATCAAGAGACAGAGGGTGGCTGAGTGGATAAGAAAGCAAGACCCTGTATGTGCTGTATACAAGAGACTCACCTCAGATCAAAAGACACACACAGGCTGAAAGTGAAGGGTTGGAGTAAGATATTTCATGCAAATGGAAATGATAAAAAAGCTGAAGTTGCAATACTTACATCTGACAAAATAGACTTTAAAATGAAGAATATATTAAAAGACAAAGATGGGCACTATATAATAATAAAGGGATCGATCTGAGAAGAAGACATAACCCTAGTAAACATCTATGCACCCAACATAGGAGAACCTAACTATATAAAACAGATATTGACTGACATAAAGACATAGATCAACAGTAACACTATTATAGTAGGGGACTTCAACACACCTCTGACAACAAGGGACAGGTCTTCCAGGCAGAAAATCAATATGGAAACAACGGCCTTAAATGACACATTGGACCACTTGGATTTAATCGATATTTTCAGAGCATTTCACCCCAAAGCTGCAGAACACACGTTCTTCTCAAGTGCACATGGAACATTTTCCAAGATAGACCACATGTTAGGCCACAAAACAAGTCTTGATACATTTAAGAAAATTCAAATCATGGCAATTGTCTTCTCTGACCACAGTGCTATGAAATTAGAAATGAACTACAGGAAAACACACACACACACACAAACTGGAAGACACATCAATTCATGGAGGCTGAATAACATGTTACTAAATAATGAATGGGCCAACCATGAGATCAAGGAAGAAATCAAAAGATATCTCGAGACAAATGAAAATGAAAACACGATGACCCAAAATCTATGGGATGCAGCAAAAGCAGTCCTAAGAGGGAAATTCATAGCATTGCAGGCCTACCTAAAGAAACAAGAAACATCACTAATCAACAATTTATCTTCATACTTAAGGGATCTGGAAAAAGAACAGCAAAGTAAGCCCAAAGGGAGTACAAGGAAAGAGATAATAAAGATCAGAGCGGAAATAAATGAAATAGAAACCAGAAAAATAATACAAAAAGATTAAATGAATCCAAGAGTTGGTTTTTAGAGAAGATAAACAAAATTGACAAACCTTTAGCCAGACTCATTAAAAAAAAAGGAGAGAGGACCCAAATCAATAAAATCAGAAATGAAAGAGGAGAAGTAACAACAGATACCACAGAAATACAATAAATTTTAAGAAATTACTATGAGCAACTATATGCCAACAAATTTGACAATCTGGAAGAAATGGATAATTTTCTAGAAGCATACAACCTTCCAAGACTAACTTAAGAAGAAACAGAAAACCTGAATAGACTGATTACCACCAGGGAAATTGAGTCAGTAATCAATAATGTCCCAACAAAGAAAAGCCCTGGACCAGATGGCTTTACAGGTGAATTTTACAAAACATTCAACAAAGAATTATCACCTATTCTCAAGCTCTTCCAAGAAATCTAGAAGGAGGGAAGACTCCCAAACACTTTTTATGAGGACACTATCACGCTGATCCCAAAATCAGACAAAAATACCAAAATAAAGGAAACTACAGGCCGATATCTCTAATGAACATAGATGCAAAAAAACCTCAACAAAATATTAGCGAACATAATTCAGCAATACATTAAAAGAGATCACACACCATGATTAAGTGGGATTCATCCCTGGTATGCAAGGGTGGTTCAACATCCACAAATCAATTAATGTGATACACCACATTAACAAAATGAAAAATAAAAATCATATGATCATATCAATAGATGCAGAAAAAGCATTTGACAAAATCCAGCAGCCATTTATGATAAAAACCCTTAAGAAAGTGGGAATAGAGGGATCATATCTCAACATAATAAAGGCCATATATGATAAACCCACAGCTAACATCATACTCAATGGGGAAAAGCTAAAACCATTCCCCTTAAGATCAGGAACAAGGCAAGGTTGCCCACTTTCTCCACTTCTATTCAACATAGTGCTGGAAGTTCTAGCCACAGCAATCAGACAAGAAAAAGAAATAAAAGGCATCCAAATCGGTAAGAAGGAAGTAAAATTGTCATTATATGCAGATGACATGATACAATATATAGAGAACCCTGAAGACTCCACCAAGAAACTATTAGAACTGATAGATGAATTTAGTAAAGTAGCAGGATACAAAATTAATATTCAGAAATCAGTTGCATTTGTATATACCACAAATGAAACATCAGAAGGAGAAATTGAAAAAAAAACCATCCTATTTACAATTGCTTCAAAGACTATAAAATACCTGGGAATAAATTTAACCAAAGAAGTAAAAGATCTGTACTCAGAAAATTATAAGACACTGAAGAAAGAAATGAAAGAAGATACAATTAGATGGAAACACATACCATATTTATGAATAGGAAGAATTAATATAGTTAAAATGTCCATACTGCCTAAGGCAATATACATATTCAACACAATTCCTGTCAAACTACCAAGGACATTTTTCACAGAAATAGAACATATAATCCTAAAATTTATATGGAACCATAAAATACCCTGGATAGCTTCAGCAATCTTGAGAAATAAGAAAAAAGTGGGAGGTATCATGATACCTGACATGAAATTATACTACAAGGCTACAGTAATCAAAACAGCATGGTACTGGCATAAAAACAGACACATAGATCAATGGAACAGAATAGAGAGCCCAGAAATAAATCCATGCCTATATGGCCATTCAATCTACGACAATGGAAGCAAGAATTTATGGTGGGGTAAAGACAGTCTATTCAATAAATGGTGGTGGGAAACCTGGACAGACACATGCAAAAAAATGAAACTGGACCACCTCCTTACACCATGTACAAGAATACATTCAAAATGGCTTAAAGACTTAAATGTAAGATCTGAAACCATAAAATTCCTAGAAGAAAATATAGGAAGAAACTTCACAGACATTACCCTTAGTAATATTTTTACTGATATATCCCCTTGCGCAAGGGAAGTAAGAGAAAAAATAAACATGTGGGATTACATCAAACTAAAAAGTTTTTTCACAACAAAGGAAACCATCAATAAAAGAAAAAGAGATCCTACTGAATGGGAAAAGATATTTGCCAATGATATATCTGTTAAGGGGTTAATATCACAGATTTATAAAAAACTCACCCAACTCAACTCCAAAAAAACAACCCAATTTAAAAATGGGTAGAGGACATGAAGAGACATTTTTCTAAAAAGGACATACAGATGGCAAACAGACATATGAAAAAATGCTCAATCTCACTAACCATCAGAGAACTGCAAATAAAAACCACAACGATGGCTATCACCCCAGTCATAATGGCTATCAACAATAAATCAACAAACAACAAGTGCTGGCGAGGACCTGGAGAAGAGGGAACCCTCGTGCACTGTTGGTGGGATTGCAGATTGGTGCAGCCACTGTGGAAAAAAGTATGGAGGTATCTTAAAAATCTGAAAATGGAACTACCTTATGATCCAGCAATTCCACTCCTAGGTATCTATCCAGAGAAATCCAAAACTCTAATTCAAAAAAATTTATGCACTCCTATTTTTGTTGCAGCACTATAAACAAAAGCCAAGACATGAAAACAACGGAAATGCCCATCGGTAGACAACTGGATTAAGAAACTGTGGTACATTTATACACAGCCATAAAGAAGAAAGAAATCTTACCTTTTGCAACAACATGGATAGACCTAGAGAACATTATGTTAAGTGAAATAAGTCAGACAGAGAAAGACAAATACCATATGATCTCACTTATATATGGCATCTAAAGAAAAGAATAAGTGAATGAACTAATTAGAAACAGTTTTGGAGACATAGAGGAAAAACTGAGGGTTGCTAGATGGGAGGGGGGGTAGGGTAAAGGGGGAAGGTGAGGGGTTTAGATAGCAGTCAGTAAGCACAAGATTGCCACGGGGTTACGAAAGTTAATTTGGGGAATGTAATCAATAATGTTATAAAGATTTTGTAGGGTATGCGATGGACACTTGTCTCGTTAGGGAGATCACCTCAGGGAAGATGTAGATGCCTGATCATCGCACTGTACACCTGAAGCTGAAGCTGAACAATAATGAATGTCAATTACAAGTTTATATATATAATATATATTGTGTATATATATATAAATGTATTTATAAGAAGTGGAGTACAGCATTAGGAATAGAGACAGTGGAAATGTATTGCTGTGTACGATGTCAGAGGGATAGTGGTTAGGGAGGGGGGTTGACACAGTGTGAAGAATATAAATGATAAGCGTCTAACTATTACCTTGTTTTGTGCACCTAAAACTAATAAAAAAAAAATACTGCAGGTCAAACCTCTTGTTGTCTGGGATTATATTTCTTTAGTTTATGGGAGAGAATGGTTTTTTGTTTGTTTGTTTGTTTGTTTGTTGTTTTTACTATAACTGTTGTGGCTCCACCCTAATACAATGTATGACAATTTTTTTGAAAGCCACTTTTATAATCTTTTTAGCTTTGGAGCTATTAAGAATTCTATCCCATTTTTGGAGCTACCTTTATTTACCCCCAAATTGGAGATATGCAGTGGGGTATGGGGAGGAATGAACCCTGCCAGTTCTGAATGACAGTAAATCCAAGGAGATCCCAGGGGTCCTGTCACAGACATTACGGACCTTTGGTCCACTCAGAAAGTCTTTGCTTTACATGATCACTTATTGCTGCAGTTCTGTCTTTGGCCAAAAGTCTTTAATTGATTTTTTAATTATTTTTTTATGAATTAGGACAAATTCATTATTTTGTGTCCTGGTTTCCTCCTCTGAAAAGATAATTATAATGACACATAACTATTTTTCTGAGGCTGAATAACTAATTGCTCATTGTAAAATGCTTTTCAAATACAAAATGTTAGATAAATAGTTATTACTGTAGTTATTATTATTATTATTGTTATTATAGTCTAAAACTGAAAGATGAAAGGTGCTGGATAATTGAAAGATATGATGATGTTATATTCAAGAAAAGAGGGCTAACCTGAATTGTTGGATAACATAAATCCAAATATTTGTATGCGGTAGAGGTTAGTTTCTTTTGTGGGAAGATAATATAGATAATTGTGCTTTAATTAACTCCAAATTACATAAGCCCAAGAATTTTACATGTAAATATAGATAGAAGATTATTCTAATAGTGCATTTTACCCTGTGTAATGATGATTGTGAGGAACCATTTTTTCAAGCATTTAAATGCCCAGAGTCAGAAATTATTATGTCCTATAGTTTGAGGTATTGCAGCTTCATGCAGCATTACCAGAACTAGAGAAGTTTAGCTAAACGCATCATTTAGGGCGGGATATGTGCTGAGACTCTCTCTTAAAGCAGAGGGAGACGAACGAGAAACAGCAGCTTTTCCCTCTTCAGGCAATTACTTCCACTCAGGAGAAGCAAGGGATCTCACAGAACAGAATGGATGGCCCATGTGATGTTTCTGTCCATCAGGCAGCCAGGCCTGGAGATGGAATGAGGGAGAGGAGAAACCAGCAGAAACTTATTGGACACACAACAGGTGGAGGGTGAGGAGTGTACTGTAACTTGGAGGGTAACGGAAAAGACCTGGTGTCCTTACAAGGCCCTTGGTGTTGGATCTGAATGGAAGCATGGGAGACTCAGACAGAGTCTGTTGCTGAGAGCTCAGCACTGATGTTGGTATCCAGACTCCAGGTCTGAAAAGTTGATGTGAGTCAAGCTCCAGCTCAGCAAAGGTTGACGCTGCGGAAGTGTCTGAGTTTCCAAAACTGGCTTTGGTAGCAGAGCTGAACAGTCCCTTATATCAAGGGACTCAACTATGAGCAACTGGGAGGAAGAAGCAGAAGGACTGAGAAATGCACATACTCTAGGAGGTTAAGCAAGAGGTGATGTGTCAGGAGCTTGTAGCTAAAACTTGTCATCTCTTTCTGCTACAGGGTTGTTTTTGTCAAGCCAACTAACCAACCAACAACAACAACAAAAACCTCTAGTTCTCAGAAGTATCTGCAAGTGGCACAAAGCCCCCTGCTAAACTAAATATCCCCCAATATCTGCAAGTTTGTGGGGGTTGAACACACCTGAGTCTTCAGGCTCACACATGTGGTATATATGATACCCTCTCCTACAGGGTCAACCGTGTAGGACATAGACCACAAAGACATTTATAAAATTCCAAGTTTCATTTCCACAATAACTGGAAAAAATGTAATTCACTAGTTGGATTTTGTTAAACTATGAATAATTCTACATCTCTGTTAGTCCAAAACCCGTGCTCTATTCATCGGATAAATTCCTACTCATTTTCTAGATCTCCGCTTAGTAGTCTTCCAGCAGGTGCTCGGCATCTGCTGGACACGTTAGGACAACTACCCTCCCTGCTGTGTCTCCATCAAAGCCTTTTCGTTTCTTAGTATTTTCTTAGATAACTGTCTCTCTTCCTTGTTAATTTATAGGTGTTAGAGTGATACGGACTATGTCTGCCATGTTCATTTGCTGTATCCTCAGAACCGTGCAGAGGGTCTGACATATAGTAGGCACCTACCACCTAGCTGTTGGGCAGATGGATAAAGGAATGATAATAATAACTAACCTTTATGGGGTACTTACTCTGTACCAAGCACGGTACTAAAGATGGTACACGCATTATCTCCCTTAATTTTATCAGTAGTCCTATAAGAGGGTTACTGTTAGCTCAGAGAGGTTAGGATGACAAAATAGCTTAACCAGACCCAGTGTTTTAACCAAGACTCTCTGATTCCACATCCCCATCTTTTAACCACTGCAATGTGAATTCATGAATGTAAATTAACCTAGAATTAATTATGGGGATAAGGATGTAGGTATAGATTTATGTGTCTGCAAACCTTCTGATTTCTCTGGATAACAAAATTTATTCTTTAAATTTCCATGTGTCATTCCTATGTCTAACTCTCATTCTCTGGAAATAGCCCTTAATCTTCAGAGTTATTTCTGGAAACAGAAAAATCAGTAATTTCTAGGCTTGTTTGTCCTTCTGTCTGAGAATTATCCCTCAGTTCAAGTGAGCTACAGTATCAATTCTTTAATCCAAGAGTTATTCCCTATGCTTCATTCTGAGCAAACAATATTTACAATACTCAGAATTTATGAGGTTTTTTTTCATATTTTTAAATAAAAGAAACAAAACATTATAAAGTTGAAATCCTCTTAAACTTCTCAGTTTTATTTTTCCTCCAAAGAGAGACAGTAATTATCATGCATTCAATGTACAACTTTCTGTTTATTTGTCACAATTATATATACATATGTATCTATAAATATTAGTAGTATTGTTTTGTTTTAAAACTTTGCAGAAATACATTAGTATAGGCATTCTAAAGTTTACTTTTTTCATTAAACATTATTTAAACATGTATTCATGTGGATGTAGGGATCATTAATTACAAAATGATTACTATAGGATACATTAGTTGAAAGAAGAATAGCCTTAGGCCTTTAAAATGCATGTCCATAAATAATATAGCTTTTAAAAACATACATACCAGTTGTACAAGACTACACCTTTATTGTCCTCATATAGGCAAGGCATTTTAGTGAAGAAACATGGTAATAGTGGAAAATATGCATTTTTGGAAAGGCAAAAGTTCTACATCTCAGCTGTCACAAGTTTGAATGTACCAGGCTAGTACATCTGGATGACATTCTTAAATACTGTTTAGTACATCTTTGTGTATATCAGGCAACACCAATTTTTGTCCTAAAAGTAGAAAAATATTCATGTCAATCTTTGGACCCAACAGTTCAAAGGATATGCCAATGCTTCATTAATATCCTTTGTCAAATGTGTATATATATATATATATATATATATATATATATATATATATATATATATATATATATGAGAGCTTTGATAAAACATCCAAAAAGTTCTTATATTTGGCCATTTTCCTTTGAAATGGAGAATTCCATCAACAATTATTATTATTAAATATGCTCTGAATCAGTGATTCTAAACTTTAGTGTGCTTCAGAATTATCTGAAAGGCTTATTAAAACATAGATTAGATTATTGAGTTCTATACTCACAGTTTCTAGTTCAATAGGTCTGCAATGGAGCCCAAGAATTTACATTTCTGACAAGTTCCCTATTGATGCTGACATGCAAATTCATTCATCACACTTTGAGGATTTCTCCTGTAAATGACAGTGATTAAAGTGCAGACTTCAGACTTTATTAAAAGGAAGTTGGTAAATCCTCTTTCAAAAAAACAACAACAACAGTGGGGGGCAACTATAAAGCTGAACTTAAAACCAAAAAACACAACCATTTCATAACTATGGAATACAACCATCTGAGAATTTATGCTTCAAAAACTGTTGAACTTAGGCAAGAATAGTGGAAATCTTGGCATTCTTGCTCCCATCCCCATCTTCCCAGCTTGGTTGTAAAAGTTCTGCCAGGAAGGGGCAGGCTGTGCGGCTGTGGTCAGAAGAGACTCTCTTGACTTGGATGTGGGTTGACTGTGCCCAAGAGAGTTCTCAGTGGAAGTGACAATCTTGGCCTGGTGAAGGACCAAAGCCTGAGGTTACGGTTATAGTTGGAGCAAGCATAATTCTGGTTGAGGCAAAATACATGTACAGTAGAAACCAAGGAGGCTCTAAGATTTTTGCATACTCCTGGCCAACCCTGAGGCTATATCTATGTGCATTACAGACACACAAAGTCCAGCAAAGTATAAAACCTGGAGAAGACCAGAGAATAGCCCTAGCTTTACAAGTGCTCTGCTACCTACACAAAGACCTATCAGCAGAGAATGGAAGCTGAACTGTTTCATAGGGATTTGAGCAAAATGACTGTCCAATCATTAGCTGACAACTAAGCTACATTGAAAAAAGGCAATCGTTAGCAAGGTAGGATTAAAAGGAAAACAGGAATTGAAAACCTAAACATAAGCAAAAAATATCAGAGACTGCTCATTATGGAAAGGCATATTTCACAGATTTAGCCCACATAAATTACTAAATAAAATAAGCAAGCAAAAAAACCTCCCAACAACAACAACAACCTACAGAGCGAAAATAATCAGATTTCAGAGTAGCTACTACAATTGATATTATCTAAATTGTCCAGTTAAAAAAAAAAAAAAAAAGACACATGCAAAATAACATGTTGTCTGATATTCAAGAATAAGAAGAAGAAGGAAAAAAAATACAGTCAAAAGTGGAATGGTGGTTACCTGGGGTCTGGGGGAATAGCGAGTTATTGTTTAATGGGTACAAAGTTTCAATCTGGGAAGATAAAATTGTCTGGAGATTGATGGTGATGATGGTTGTGTAACAATATGAATGCACTTAGTGACCCTGAACTGTACATTTATAAACAGTTAAAATGGTAAATTTTATTTATGTGTATTTTACTACCTCCACAACCAAAAAACAGTTAATATAAACTGTCACTTAATGGCCCCAGATGTTCAATTTATCAAAGAGTTCAGAACAGCTATGAGGTGTGACAATTAAGTTCGCAAACTTGCCACTATGCACTTACACTGCCAGTGTAAGTGCTGTCTCAGTAAGGTTTCATAACCTTAGTATATCAGTGTCTCACAGCTGTGTTTGTATTGATGCATGGCGGTGTCTTGCTGCGTGGCATTCATTATTGTTGTTGCATGTTTTGTGTGCCATTGCGAGCATGTCTGAGCTTGAATTAGAGCAACGAAAAACATGAAATTTCTTGTTAAACTTGGCAAGAGAGGAAGTGAAATCAGGGACATATTAGTTCAAGTTTATGGGGTAATGCCCATGAAGAAAACGGCAGTGTACAAATGGATTAAACATTTTTCTGAGGGGAGAGAACGTGTCACTGATGAAGAGAAGTCATTGTGGCCAGTAACAAACAGAATTTAAAAAACATTGCAAAAATTTGTCGAATTATGCGTCAAAATCATCAACTGACTGTGAGCAGCATAGCAGACCAAGCAAACATCAATAGAGAAACAGTTACGAAAATCGTAACTGAAAATCTTGGCATGAGAAAGGTGTGTGCAAAAATGGTCCCAACCCAAAGAAGCTCACCCACGAACAAAAAGGCAAAGGAGAGTTGAACTTTGTCAAGACCTTTTAGAGAAGCAAGACAATGTTTTGGCCCATATTATCATGGTGATGAAACATGGGTGTACCAATACGACCCTGAAACAAAGCACCAAAGTACACAGTGGAAGTCAACCAATTCTCCATGACCAAAAATGTTTTGTCAGTCCAAATCAAAAGTCAAAAGGATGTTGCTCACTTTTTTTGATATCAGAGGGATTATTCATTATAAATTTGTACCAACTGGATAGTTAACCAAGTTTACTATTTGGAAGTGCTGAAAAGGCTGTGTGAAAAAGTTAGACAAAAATGACCTGAACTTTTTACCAACAATTCACAGCCCTTGCATCACGACAATGCACCAGCTCACATGACACTGTCTGTGAGGGAGTTTTTAGCCAGGAAACAAATAACTGTATTGGAACACCTGCCCTACTCACCTGATCTGGCCCTCAATGATTTCTTTCTTTACCTGAAGATAAAGGAAATACTGAAAGGAAAACATTTTGATGACATTCAGGATATCAAGGGTAATACAACAGCCCTGATGGTCATTCCAGAAAAAGTTAAAAAATTGCTTTGAAGAGTGGACTAGGTGCTGGCATCGGTGCATAGCTTCCCTGGTGGAGTACTTCAAAGGTGACTGTAGTGATATTCAGCCATGAGGTATGTAGCACTTTTTCTAGGATGAGTTTGTGAATGTGTCAGGCCTTGTATTATAAATATATTCAAGGCACTAAAGGGAGCATATTTAAAATAATTAAAGGAAAATATGACAATGATGAATTAACAAATAGAGACTCTCAATGAGATAGAAATCATACCATTCTGGCTTTGAAGAGTGTAATAACTGGAATGAAAAAGTCCTTAGAGGTCTAGTAGTTTAAAGATGTCAAAAGAAAGAACTGGTGAATCTGAAGATAGATCAATTCAAATTACTTAATCTGAAGAACAGAGAGAAAAATGATTGAAGAAGAACGAACAGAACCTCATAGAGCGTGGGACAAAAACAAGAACAAGCATACCAACATGTGGTAATGGGAGTTCCAAAAAGAAAGAATAAATATTTGAAGAAATAATGGCCAAAATATTCTCAAATTTGATGAGAAACATTAATCCACACATTTAGGAAACTTCAAGAATCATTAGTAAGATAAATACAAGGAGATCCACACAACAGAAAAACTGTTGAAAAACAAAGACAAAGATAAATTTAGGAAAGCAGCAAGAGAAAAATGTCATCATGTACAAAAGGCCATAGATCTGATTAATGGCTAACTTATCTTCTGATACAATAGAGGCCAGGGGTAGTAGAATAACATATTCAAAGTGCCAAAGGAAAAACAAAACAAAACCAAGAAACCTTTTTAGCCAAAGATCCAAAACCTACCAAAACTCCTTTAAAAATGAAAATGAAATAAAGGCATTCTCAGAAAAGCAGAGGCTGCAGAATTTTCTTATAATAAATACTTAGAAGAAATATTAAAGTCCTTCTGGCTAAAGGAAAGTGATACAAGATGGCAATGCGAAACCACAAAAAAAATGAGAAGCTCCAGAAATGATAAATATGTGGGTTAACATAAAGGACTCTATAAATACATTTTCTCATGTTTTTCTATTAACTTTTTTGAAAGATATAAGATTGTCTAGTTTATAACATACATAAATGGACTATAGATGACTACAATAGCATAGATTAGAGGTATGGAGTGAAGATATATTAGAGCAAAGTTTATATTTTAGCAAAATTAAGTTAATGTTGATCTGAAGTAGATTGAGATAACTTAAGACTCATTGTGATACCTAGAGGAAAACACTAAAAAAGAAAAAGGTAAAAACTCAACAGCAGATCTAAAACAGTAAACTAAAAATATTTATTTAATGCAGAAGAAGGTAATAGAGGAGGAGCAAGGGAAAGACAAGAAGGATGTAGAAAACAAATAGGCAAATTGCATATATATGTCCGATGCTAAAAATTACACTAAATGTGAATATTCTAAATACCCCAATCAAAAGCAGGGGTGATCAGATTGCATAAAAAAAGAAAGGTCCAACTGTATGTTTTCTACAAGATATGCATGTTACATTTAGATGTACAAATATATTGAAAGTAAAAGCATGGAGAAAGATGTACCATGCAAACAGTAACCATAAAAGAGTTGGACTGACTATATTAATATCAGACAAAATAGTCCTTAAGGCAAGAAATATTGCTAGAAACAAAGAGGTATAATTTATCATGCTGAAAGTTTCAATACATCATGAAGATATAACAATTACAATAGCAGAGCCTCAAAACGCATAAAGCAAAAACTGATATAATTGAAAGGAGAAAGAGTATATTCATAAATAACAATGATTGGAGATTTTCCATATTATACTCTCAATAATTTAACAGAAAAGTAGATATAAAATCAGCAAGAACATAGAAAACTGAAACAATATTATCAACCAACTCAACCTAACTGATAAATATATATTTATACACCTGATGCTTGCAGAATATATATTATTCTCAAACAACATAGAACATTTTTCAGCATAGACCATCTGCTAGACTACTTAAGAAAAACAGAAGACACAAATTACCAATATCAAGAATAAAAGGAGGGGCATCTTTACTGATCCTAAATAAATTAAAAAGATTAAAAGTGAATATTATGAACAACTTACGCCAAAATATTAGCTAACTTAGATGAACTAGAAAAATTCCTAAAAAAATATATAAATTATGAAACTTGACTTAAGAAGAAATATAAAGTCTGAATAGATTCTTGACAAGTCAAATAATTAAATTGCTAACAAAAAGTCTCCCTATGAGGGACATCACCAAAATGGCAGAGGAGGCAAATAGAAATCTTCATCCCTCCAATAAAACATGATTAAGTTGGTAAAAACTGTTAGAATCCACCCTTTCAACTCTTTCAAATCTAACAATAATAACAAAAAACTTACAATAACCAAGGAACACTTAAAGAAAAGAAATAGCTGAAATATGGTGAGAGAGCGTTGTTGCATTTTAACTTACTTGCCTACCATCATTCCACTCCCCAGTACAGCAGAACTAGACCATGAAGACTGTGGCCCACGTTTCTAGTGCAGTTTGCTGGTACCAGAGGAAGCAGTATAGACCTTGTTCTCAGAGAATTATGGTTGTGTGCACTGACTTATTTGTTGCATCCCTGAAGGATGAGCTGAAGCCCTTGCCTTTGTTTGACTCACCTCAGAGCTTTCCCAGAGCTTGGGCAGCCTCCCTGACAGAATGTGTTGACAGTAAAGACAGATTTACTAGCTGCAGCCACCTAAACAAAGGATAAGAAATCATGCAACCATCGGACAGACCAAAAAACCTGAGAAGGAAGAGGCTGGGAAATGAGATACATGGGGGAACAAATGCTTTGAAAGGCTCTTGCATATATCAGAGAATCTAGAAGGCCATACACATGCCCAGGTCTGAATATATGCTCAGAAAAGACCTAAGAAAACCCTAGGCTTTCACCTCTGGCTCAACTTTAGGCTCAGTGAAAGAAGGAAATGAAGGCCAAGGCAGAGTTGTAAATAGCCTGAATAAGTATTGAAGAGTGCCTCAACATGAGCCAATCTGCAAAGGTGGGAGAATACTCTTTCCTTCCTTCCTTCCTTCCCCTCCCCTCTTCTTCCCTCCCCTTGCCTTCCTTTCCCTTCCCATTGTTATTATTGTTTTCATTTTGGCTTCAAACATTTAAGGAAATTTCTGTCAAATCAGTAGCTAACACGGCAAAGATCTCAGTGGCCATACATGACAAATAATACAGTCTTTACACAAATTCTTTGGCAAGGTCACTAAACAACCAAACTACAACCTATAACAAATGACAATAGCAAACCAAAGAAGAGGGAGAGAATGCTAATTACCGTATTATAGTATTCAAATTGTTCACTTTCAATAAAATACAAGGCATTCAACTGTATCTTCCAGGTACTGTTGTAGGCACTAACAGTATATTCATGAATAAATTTAAAAATCCCTGTTTTCCTGAAGCTGATGTTTTATAAAATAAATATATTCACAAGGCATTACTTTATTCTGGTAATTTTCAAACACATAGAAAAGTTGAAAGGATTTCACAGTGAACTCCCCTATGTCTACCACCCAGGTATACCATTGATAGTTTACTATACTCAACCTATCACAACGCTATGCATGTAGCCACCTATACATGCATCAATCCATTTTTTCTTATAGCATTATATTTAAGACTACACAATGGAAACAACCTAAATGTCCAATAGTAGGGGATTCATTAAATAAAATTGATTTCACTCAATATAATTATATGCAAACATTCTAATTTATAATTTTTGGAGTATGGAATATCCTGTATCTAATGATAAAGAAAAATAAAAGAATATGAAACTACTCACTGTGCATTGTGATTTCAACACTATAAAACAAACTATACAAATGAAAAAGACTATAAGTTAATATGGATAAATAAAAGACACTTGATATGATAGGATAGTAGAATTTTTGTAATTATGTCTTCCTCCTTTTATTTTGGTTTTCATTAAAGTTATTGCATTGTTCATTCATTACAATCATTAGAAATTTTAACTTAGGACTATAAAACCATTAACTATAATGTGTACCTAAAATTATTTAGCAAGGTAGGGAACAAATTGTAATATCTTTTATTAACTGATTGTATATTGAATATTTTCTAATGCATGCATATACAAAGATGAATAAAATAGGTTACTGCCCATTAACAGTTTACAATGTTAGAGACTGTTTGTCCTTGAAAAAAATAATTATATGATAAACAATAATTATGCTGTGTATATTACGTAGTGGTTGAAAGAGTAGGTTCTGAACCCAGACTGCCTATGTTTGCTTCTAGGCTTCATTTCATACAATTAGTATTGGGAAAGTTGCTTAACTTCTCTTTGCCTCAGTTCCTCATCTCTAATGAGGTTAAATATTAATCCTACTTCTCAGATTTGTGTGAAGATTAAATGAGTTGGACAAGTTAAACCCTTAGAGTAGTCTCTGGCACATGATAAATACTAAACAAATATTGGCTTTTATTTGGCTTCAAACATTTGAGGAAATAGTATTTAATGTAAATATTATTTAATATTAATAACTACTGTTTAATATTAATATGTTGTTTTTAAGGTTCTGCACTGAGTTATATTCTCATTCAGGAAAACTTCCACCAATCTTGTATTTATACATTTTTTTAATCCATATGCTCTAATAAAACAAAGTAAAGGTAACATAATTATGTTTATATGTTCAGACATTAAAACTGTACATTTTACTCAACCCGATATAGTTAAACTCCCTTTAAAAATCTCTATTGGCAAACATCTATTTAGAAATGTGAGGAAAATCCATTTCTAACTTAATTCTTTGAGATTATTCTCAGGTACAGGTTGATTCCATGAGAAAGTCTTATAGTATTTTAGCAGCAGTGCTTAACTTTTCTAGATTTATAGCAGTCTTTTGAACTTGTTCAAGAATTGCATTTGATCAGGACATATGGTCAGATTAAAAGCAGTTTCTCTTTAGCTCTAAGCTTAATGCCAATAGAAAATTATATTGAAACGAAAAATGTCTATTGGGTTTTCAGAATATATTGTATAATTCCTTGATAAATAATATAAATAAATTTGGTGATTAATAAACACATGAAAATATAGGTGCTTATCTCACAAATCAACAAGCTGAAAGAGATCACATTTATCTACTTATTTTCATGTGTTTGCCTCCTTTACATGAGGAATCTGAGGTGGAAAATTCGCCAGTTTTTAATTCTCCTCTAAATATTTTAGTGTCATTATATGGGAATAATTTGGATCATATACAAATTATGATGGAAATGATGGAATGATGTAATGACTTTGGAGCAAGTTTTATCCTGTCTCAGGATAACTCATAATTGGATTGTGTTTATGGAAGAAGATGAAGAAGGAGAAGAGATCTGAAAACGGAATAACCCCTTTATCTTCATCTGACTCTCCACTCTGTGTCACAGCTTTTATTTTCAGGAGGGTTTGAAGAAGTTCTGTGTCGTTTCCCTATTCCATACATCAAGTCCCGTTAAAGGGAAGTATTTTCACAACGTGGAACTTAATTTTTAAAATTCTTTTCTACCTACTGTGTGTTATTTTATATGAGTCTTACAGAGAAACTGATGCTAAAGAGGTGAGCTTTTAATAACTTGATGTTGCGTGATAAGGTAGATTCAGGGAGTGGATGGTATGGTAACTGTGTAGGGTCAGAAGTGCAGGTTGGTAAACATTTTTTTTTTTTTTTTGTAAATCAGAAGATAATTTAAGATTACCTACATGATTGCTCTGTTTCACACCATCCTTGGAGGTGTTTAGCAAGACAGAATGAAAGAATACCAGGTCTTAACTGTTTGCTAGTGAACTGCTTTTCCTCAGAGCTGATGCATTTGGTTATTGAGGAAGGCTGTCTGAACAGTGATGAAGACAAGAGCTGACAGGAGTGAAGTTGAAGATACGGGTTATTTTTTGAGTAAGAAAAATTAAAATTGTATAGATGTTATTTGTAAAATATTATATATACATATATATATACACACACACACACACACACACACACACACACACACATATCCTTTTCTTTTTTTTTAAGAAAAGACTACTTCCAGTCCAGTTAATATCTATGGTCTTTTTGGATTTTTTATCCTGAAAATGGGCTTTAGATGCCAGCATTAGACATAATCTGAAATATTCTGAAATATATTTTACCTCTTAAAACTTAATTAATTAACTTCAAACCACACTTGGACTGTTTAAACATGATACCTGTTGAGTTTGGCTTATGAAAAAGCATAACTTTGATGGGTTTCCATTTTTTTAGATCTTAAAATGTATCTCCACATAAATTATACAAAGTTGTTGACACTGGGAAAAAGTTATATATATATATATATATATATATATATATATATATATATATATATAGTAGCCTGTTTGATTTAATAATCTCCTCTAGGACACAATACTTTAACAGTTATGAGGTACAATGCACTTTCATTCTGTATGGAGTTTTCCCTGGCAACTCTGCCCTAACTTGTTCCATAGCACTGCACTATGCAGTTCAATAAAGAGTTAATTTTTTTCAACTTGTTTATTACTTAAGGTATACAGTTTGGAGGAGGAAAATGAGGATTTGAGTTTCATTTGAAATGAGATGGAGCATTAATGAGACAGAGAGATACAGAAAGTCTGTTCTAGCCGGCAGGGATTCCCAAAGAGGTTGAGCATAGGGTAGATTAAAGAGGCAAAAATGAATTTAACTACATAGGCAGAGGGAAGGGTATCTATGAAAGTCCATGATGTATGGTATCAGCTAGAGCAAATAGGCAGAATTTCTGGAGGATGTAGTTAATGAAAACTTAAATGCAAGGAACACCTTCGGAGTAATTTGTAGAAATCACATAACAAGCAAGGTGTCCTTTGTTTCTCAGTCCATGAGGAAGCACTCTACATCTGTCATTAGATGAGAAAGAGCATTGAATTCTTAGAGCCAGAGAGATCACACTGTCAGAGAATAAGATTCTGTGTTTGGATAACAACAATGCTGGGGGAAGGCTGTGGGTGGGGGCATCAGTAGAGCATAGGGAGGCATTAGGGCCATGTTTGAATGAATGAATGAATGAATGAATGAATGAATGAATGAATGAATGAAATACTGTTTAGTTAAAAGTGGAGGGAGGGAAAATTAAAGTCAGTCCAGAAGAATTCTAATTGCATACTTATTTGGAAATGAACAGAAGCCTTGCTGCCCTGAAGCTAGGAAACAGCTCAGAAGTGATGTTTCCTGGTGGATAAAGCAGTGATCAGGGAGGAATTCCAGTCACTCAAGTTGTACTTGTCTCTCTCTCATGAGCATACATGCCCTTGACCTGAAAGGAGTTGCTCTTGTCTGAGACCAAGTTTGTCCTACCATGCCTCACATTACATAGTAGCCAGAGGTGAAACATCAAAGCTGAAAAGTATCGTCTATAAGAGGGGAAAAGCCTTTCCTTCTTCATGTTTACTTTAAGATTTTTTTGTTAATTTCATAGCCAAGACTATTCATGTAGCCATAGTCCTAAATTGTCGTGCCATCTACATACCTGGCATGTGCAAATGGCAGTGGAGGCTTCACAGGCTCTAAATGCCTGCTTTTATCTTATACATCTAGAAGCTCATTGTAACTTTCAGAGCTCTGCCAACTTGGCAGAAAGAGTTGGCAAACTTCCCATGCTGGGTTTCTTTTATTTTGAAGGTTCTGAAGTGGGTCTTGCTCTGGTGAGTGAGGTTGTGCTAAACATTGTGTGGAGTCCTTGTGATGTCTCTTAGTTGTTGACTGTAAGCTTTTCATAATTTGACATGAATGAGAAACATCATTCCTTTGCAAGGGTATTTTCTTTTTTCTGTTTCTTTAAAATTATGTTAGAGTTACCATATGAAACATAAATTCTCTGAGCAAATGCCTGTTTTGATAGAGAACTTTAAAGATTCATGGAAAAAGTTTAAACAGGTCCTAATTGATAGGATTTAAATATTGTATATAGTAATTAATTATATTAATCAAAAAACCTAAAGCACTCTGCATTATTTCTTCTTTAATCTTCCACAAGTTTTTCTCCAAGACTCAAAATTCATGAGTTATACAAATTAATTGAGGGAAATATAATTGTGTTAGATTTCCTAAGTGCTTGACACAATGATGAAAAATGTTAAAGTTTACAATAAGCCTACAAATTATAAATGGGGGCTTATTTTACCACATAACTTCTTTAAAATGAAATACCCAAGCAGAATAATGAAATTGCAAATTGCTGCAGAAGGAAGGATACATAAAAAAAACTCACTGAATATTAGATACTTGAGTGTATTTGATCTGGAATGTCTAGATTGCTCCTAATTGAATGAAATAATATTAGAACAAAAGTTTTTATGACTCTCTCATATGGATTGGTTATATATTGTGTGTCTCAATCTTTGTCTTCCTTAAGGTTCCATTATAAGCCACTATTATGTTGTTCTAGCTCTTACATAATAATGAGATGCTTTTTAATTTCTTCTCCCCCTTTTCCTTAAAAAACAAAACAAAACACACCACTCCTCAAAATATGTTATTTTTATTTTAATTTCTGAAACATGCTTATCCATGGTTTTTTTATCTAACACTTAACTTTTATGGCCTTTATACTTTTCTAAATGCTATAAGAGGTCTCTTTCTCAGTGGCCTTGTCATAAAGTGACTTCTTGTTCTTTCATCACTTCCTGAATCAAATGTAAGTTTTTACCTCATTATATTGTGAGAGACTTGGGGCCAGGGGCAGAGAAGAAGCTTAGACTCTCTGTGAGGCCTAAGATAACATGACACAGACATCTACTAGTTCACTGAAACGTAAGCTAACCATAAATAATAGAGAATAATTATTGCCAAGAAGCAGCTACTCAGCCAGATGACGTTCCCCAGCGTCCCTTGTATCTTAAGTGGAGCCTCTATCTAATTTTCATAAATGGAATGTGAGAGAAAATGTGTGTCATTTTTAGGCCAAGGCTGTTAGGAAGCAGATGTGACTTCTCCATGCTGTCTTTCCTTGTCTGCTAACTGGTTTTAGAAGACTGAGGACATAGGGAATATCAGAGCCACAAGATTGAACGAGTATGGGTCTCTGCATCACCACTTGGAGAAAAGCTGTCCACTAACAAGAAACAATTACATTGGACTGCTGCATGAGCACAAAATAAACTTCTGTTGTGGTAAACCATGAAATTTTTGTAACAGCTGATGTTACCTTCACTAATACAGGTGAAGAAATCTTGCTGTTAGTCTTGGAGGGGCCTCCTAATTCTGTTGACTCCAGAAGAACGAGAGGAAAGCTGCTTTAGTGTGTTCAGTGGCAACAAGGCATTATGAATTGAAGAAATCTGCTCTACTGAATGACCTAGGTTACAATGGATTTCTTCAGGAACTTCCACAAAATGCTGATTACAAAACCCAGGACAGTTTCAGCTGGGACTTTCATTGTACATTTTCCACTGTTTGCAAAACAGTATTTGCTAAAGAAACATCCAGACGAGAGGGAAAGGCAATTCACAATTCATTTAAGAATATTCTAGATGATGAAGAGCTGGACAACTGGAAGAGTAGGATCCCATTGAATTAGAAATAATGAAATAACTAAAAGAAGAAGAAGTGTTCTCAGGAAGAGTGAAAAAAAGCAGTTTAGAAGAGTATCCAAAAATATTCTGGAACTAAAAATAAAATCAAAATTCTACCAAACTCAGTAGATGAGCGGAAAAATAAAATAATCTTGCTGCTTATCATGCAGAATTAATGTTATAGAAGATCAAGTGAAATATTTCACAATATACTATAAAAATAGAATAAAATCCATTTAATTACAGAACTAACTGAAAAACTGTGAGAAAGATACATGGAAAGCAAAGTGGAAATTTTATAAACCCCTTAAGCAGCTGAGTATCCTGTTATGCTTAAGAAATATTCTTCACCTCAGAGTTCTTAAGATATTCTATTTTATAGTGCTGTTATTTTTAATTTTTTGGACCTTTAGTTTTTCAAAATATAATTATATGTATTTTGTAAGTAGTGCGACATAGGAGTTCATTTTTTCCTACATGACACCAACTATCAGTGCAATTTAATAAATCAGTTATCCTTTCACACTGATTTGAAATGCAGCTTTTGTCACATATTACATTCTCTAGGTACATATTTTCTTGACTCTGTGTTTTTACTAATATTTTGTCTATTTCAGTAACTATACCATGCTATATTGATTATGGCATCTTTGTAAACTGGTAAAATATCCAATGGGGAAAGTTCTCTTTCAGAATTCTTTTTTTGCAAGCATTTTTGGCTTTCTATTTATCGGATGAATTTTAAAATAATTTTCCAGTTGACAACTGTCACCACAAAACACTGAAATTGTGACTCTGTTTTTCATTTATTATTTTGTATTTTATGTGATTTTAAAGTTTTGTTTATGAAGGTATTGTACCTTTATTATGAATTTATTCTTACAAATTTTATAGTTTATATTGCTTTTGTGAATAGGATTTATTTTTTCCATATTCACTAACAATTAGTTATTATTGCTCTAGTGAAATGCTATTATTGAATGCTTATTTGAATCCAGTTACCATATTGAATTCTCTTATTAACTCGTTTCTGAAATTAGAAATAAAGTCATCTTGTCTCTTTTCTTACCAACATTTTTATCAATTGTATAATTTGGGATTCTCATTTTGTTAGCTAGAACTTCATAGGAAATGTTGAAACAATAGTGGTGAAGCAAGAGTTCCCGTGCCCCCCCCCCCTTTTTTCATTATCTGAATGGAAATGGCTACAGTGTTTTACAATATTTGGTGTTTACGGTTGAATTTTGGTAAATATTCTTTAAGATGAATCCTGTTATTCCTATGCTAGAGTTTACTGAGGATGGCTGCTGAATATTACCAAATGCCTGTTAGGCATTTATTGATATAATTATATTGTTTTTCTCCTCTTATTTGTTAGAGGAGGTTTTGGTATTCCAGAATCCAAGAGAGAAGAAGGTAAGAAGAAAAGAGTGGCACTTCATGTAAAAATATAAAGCCTGGTTCCTGCCCTTGTGAAACATTCAGCAAGTGAGGGAGATAAGACCAAAGTGTTTATATCAGCACTGCATAAGGATATAATTCAGATGAAATTATGCAGTTAAGAGAGGAAGCGCAGATATGAGTGAGGTCTGGATTTCACAAGAAAGACTTCTTGAAGAACGACAATCCCTAAAGTTGGAACAAGATAGTACAGGCTTATTCATGAAATTATGAAAGCAGAGAAAAGATTAAAGTTGTATGTATAACAAGTGATTAAAATTTTTCAGCCTCTGGAAATGAAAATTAGGGTGGTTTAAAATATATCGATATGATACAAAAGATCATTTTGTCCTTTCCACTAGAGAAGGATAAGAGAAATGACTAAGCTACTAAGTTAAGTACAACAAAGAAAATCATAGCAATGTGAATTTTTAATCACTGGAATATTTTACCCCAAAAGAAGTTCTCTGTAATTCTAGAAACTTTCCAATCTTTCTGCTTGAAATCAGGGATGAGGAGACCTTTTCTAGAGCCTTTCCTGGAATATATTCAGGAAAATAAGTTAACAGTTCTACTGGTTAGTGGTCTTTTACTCCTGAAACCATTAGATGTCCAAAACTAGAGAATAAGGAGATCAGAATCTATAAGTAGGTTGCTAGAACCTAAAACATCATAAGAGTGCATAAACTAGAGACTTATTTTAAAAGATGGTAGAGTGTAAAGTCAATTTATATGCAGTGCCATTTTTTGAAACCCAACAAAAACAACAGAAAAGAAAATTCAAGAAAACAGTTAGTTCATATACTATGATTTACCATTCCTGAACTCTTTATTTTAATTCATCTCTAAGATGGCTGGATTCTATCTTTGTAAAAAGAGCTCAAGATCCTATATGGTTTGAGTTCTCTCTTGCTCCCCTTGTAGCTTCTTTTCTGGCTGTGTTGAACTATTCTTAATAATCAGAATTGGCATGCTACAGTCTTCTCCACATGTTAATCCCTCACTCCTTACGCCCACTTTGCCATCTTCTCTAGTGAACTATTCATTCCTTATGACTCATCTCAAACACCACGTACTTTGTATGCCTTTCCTGACCTCCCCATATCCAGGGGTGACTTCTTTTTCTGCTCCCATTGTGCCTTCGATTTTCTTTTATCTTCCACCAATAAATGATATGCTTTTGCTTTTTTTTTCTTGTTTTGTTTATGGGCCTTTTGGTAACCCATCCCTCCTCTATCCACTCTCTCCTCTAGAAGTTACTTTCTCAACCAGGGCCAAGCTTAAGAAGAATATTAGCAACACACACACACACACACACACACACACACACTGCAAATTATATTTTACTGAAGATTTCCTGAGGAGATAGAAGAGAGGATTAACATGATTCACTACAAAGCAGAGACTTAATAAAAGTAGATTGGATACCTCCATATTCCCCTTAGCATAATGTTTTTCTCATAATATTATCTCTTCCATATATATTATGAAGTGTGACTTTCATCACCCCAAGCGAGTTAGTTGTCATCCTCACCTTGCATAAACTAGAGCACAAGCTTCCATTATTCTAAAGCTTACATCTTTGGATACCTCTTACCTGACCTTAGGTTGCTTATCGAAGTCTTCTCTCCTTGAATGCCCTCTCTTTTTGGGGGGAGCAAGTGAATGGAAATAGAGAATTAAAGTGTTAATAATATATAACATTTATACTTAGCTTACTGTATGCTAGGTACTATAGTATATGAGGTATGATCAATAAATATTGTCAATGCTGCTGCCGAATGCCATCCAACGGAAAGGCAGGGATCTTCAATATGGGAAGTGGCACACTGAAACTTAGTAACTGTGTAACAGTTTCAACTTGTTTGGTGCAGTCAGTTGGGTGTGAGCTGCGGTTGAGAGAAGTGTGTTTTAAAGCATGCTGTAAATCATCCTCCATCATGACAATGTTCCATGTCACACATCACTTCTGGTATATGGCAATTTCTGTGAAATAAAAATATTATGGTGTGTCCTCATCCACCTTATTCACCGGATCCGGCACCGAGTGACTTCTGGCTCTTCCCCAAAGTCAGAATGACCAATAAATGTAAACATTTTGAATCAATTCAGGACATCGAGGCAGCCACAACAGTGCAACTAAAGACACTCACAAAAGAGGACTTCCAGAACTTCTTCAGAAAGTGGCAAGAATGATGGGATAAATGTGTTCGAAGCAAGGAGGAATATTTTGAGGTGGATTAATGGCAATGTGTCTTTTACTATAATAATTTTTTAAATCTAAACATTCACTGTATTCTTTGATCACACCTTATATATAGGTACATTATGTATTCATTTACATAAGATTTTCTTTATATCTCCATACCTACAGGTCTGTCTTCTGTAGAAGACTATAAGCATTTTCACAGTGATGACTATATTATTTTTCTCTGTATTCTAAGCACTTAGCAACATGCCTGGCACATAGTAAGCACTTCGTAAATGCTTGTTGGATGAACAAAGAGTGTGTGTGTGTGTCTGTGTGTCTGTGTGTGAATGTAATCTAATCAGTAGCGAGAATAATCAGCCTGTTCACAATACTCTTAGTCATAATTATTTTTTATATTTGTTTTTTGTTTTCATCTCACTATTGTTCTCCTCTGACAATTCATCCTTGTGGTCAGAGGCCCTGGCTGTCACTTTATTATCCATGGATATTGCCAGCTCTTATATTCTGACAGTTTATTCCATGGGAAATCTTTTAATTAGGATTCTCTTGTTTACACTGAAATGGCTTATACCTTGTGACATATTTCCTTTACTTTAGTACAGGGCAATGCTGTCAGTTTATGTAGATAGGAGACAGTGCGCCTTGCCAGTGCAGACAGGTCCAGGTTTTCAATCTCTGTTTGTGCATCTCTAGGGGTTTAAAGAGGCGTGATGAGAGGTCAGACAAGACTTCTGCTCCCTAGTCTAATTGTAATCAGAGCATCTCTGCTTTTATTTTATATTTTCATCTTTTGAGTAAAATGCTATTGTATATATTTGAAAACCACTGGGTAAAATCACCTAGAAAAATCCATAGCTCAGTTTCCTACTACTCTTTTTAAAATATCAATATAGCCACATAAATAACATAAATAACTCATGTAATGTGTCTTCAACATTGGAAGGCTGGAGCAGTATAGTCTATTTCTGAAAATAAAACAAAACAGAAAAATCTTCACCTGCAAAAACAAACAAACAAACAACAACAAAAAGCCCAAGTCAAATGTAATTATGAAGAGACATTCTTAGCCTGGTCAGTCACAGCACTTAACCCAGAAGGAAGTTCTTGACTCTGAATTTGAGAGGCCTATAGCAGTCTACACAGAGATCGTCTTGGATGAGTCACCACTACTCTTTGGGGCTTGTTCCATCAGCTTCTCAGTGGGTGCCAGAGGCCTTTGGTCTGTACTACATAGACAGTGACCCTTATTTGTGGAACCTCTAATTTCTTCTCTCCCCAGTAGGCCTCTTGATCTCTTAAAATGCTCTGCTCCTGTTCCCTGCATATTTTCTCTTCTTTATATGGTCTTTGGCCCAGGTTGCCAGTCATTAAATTCCTTGGATAGGACTGAGGAGGTCTTCTGGTCTATTCTGTGGACAAAGACAATAAAGAAAACTGACCCTCATGGATCTAGTCTCAACATCAAACATTAGAATATAATGTCCCAACTCTAGAATACAAGCTCACTAGGGTCAGGAATTTGGGTCTGTTTTATTCATAGATGTATTCCTGACTCCTAGAACAGTGTTTGGCATTCAGTAAATATTTATGGAATGAATGAGTGAAGCAAATGCCTATGACACCGTCAGATCTTTCATACTACCAAGATTGAACATCTCTTGGCACATCCCTCTGTGTGCTATAATGCTAAAAATACTTTACCAGTTTGACAAGTATTATAGAAAACCCTCTTATGTGTTCCTACTTTCATAGGTGCCCTTCCTGAAGAAAAAAAAATATTTTTCCTGCTTCAGAAAAGGGAGGTAGAAGGATAGCTATAACACTTTCCATCCTCTTCCTCAGAAGAACCTTTTGAGGCCTTGCAAAATGATGGCATACTTTCCCCTCAAATTACTGGCAGGCAGAGACAGTCTGATATTATCACTGTATTCTCCAGAGTAAGGGGAACAAGTAACATGCACAATTCCTATCTGGTACGCATAATTCCTCAAAGTGCAGTTGATTTTATGCACTGATTTTTCTGTTCTATGAGCGGAGTTATCATTTGCTACTCCATTTGTAAAAGAACTCCCCATCCCTTCCCTGCTCAAGGTATTCAGTTCTCCTTCTGCAATTATATGTTCTATGTCCTGGTGCCAATGGCATGACCTGCAGGTTCAGAATCAGAGGCCTTCAGGTTATATCCCCATGTTGCAGTAACATGTGTTCCGCCTCTCTTGGGCTTTTTTGAAATCACTGAGCTTCCTCCCCAAGAGATCAGTGGACTCCACCTTCTCCTAACAGTTTCCCATCTCTTCTGTTCCTATGGCTACTGAGCTCCTATTGGCTCACTGAGAGCTCCTAGGGTTAAGCCAATCACAAGCATTAATTTCAGTGTTGGTTCTCCACAGGTACAAAAATATTGACCTCTAGTTGCACTTTATAATATAGCAGAGATCCTAACTAATCCACTGACAAATGTCATAAATGGAGCCCCCTTCCAGAAATTTACTAGCTTATGCTTTCTGGGTACCCCCAAATTCTGTAACAAGATCTAATTCTGGGTCTGTAGACACTGTATCTGAGCACTCCTGCCTTGTCCTGAGATCATACTCCGGTTGGTAGAGGCCCAAGCATAGGCCAGTCTAGTGGTGAGAGGCTTGGTGACCTGGACATTTTTCTTGATAAAATGCAAATAAAATCATAAACTCTAAAATAGCCTTAGTTTTAAGGTGGATGGAATGTTCCCTATACGTTTTGGTTAGCTTGACTACAGAATTTATTATTTAAAACATGACACTGGGGGTCTGAAGTAATAAATTAGGACATACAGTCATTCTGGTTATGGTAGAAATCTCATGTTGAAAAAGGTTTGTCTCCAACTTATTTCACCAAATATGGTTTCAGAACTCCTTTTTGAGTTTTGTCTATTACCTTAAGGTTTCACTTTTCTTCACCCACCAGTGTCCTTTCCAATACATTATGTGGTCTAAATTTACCCACCCTTTCAAATTGTTCATATTCTTAACCACTGTCTCAGAAGTTGGCTAGGGCTCAAGAGATGTCCTAAACTTTCTCTTGAATGGAAAGCAGCTGACTGGACAAATGGAGGTTTTCCCTTCCAATTTATGGTAATAAATTGGAATTTCACTCTCACTTTGTCCCAGGGCCAAATGCATTCTAGTAGTGGCAAGGTAGGCGTAACAGAATGGGAAAGGGAAGGATAAGATAAAGGAAGGACACATGCCATCTAGGTACTTGTCAACACCCATTATGTTCATACTCTTGTCTCCTGCCTGCATTAGCCTCTGTTTCACTGCTCCCTAGATTACCTCAAAATCCTACAGAAGGGTAATGGGAGGGCATATTTAGAATACTTTTCACCCCCTTCACTGATGCTCCTCAAGTTCTTGACCTTCTCATTAGTTTCCCAGCCCTTCTTCCTGGTTCTGAGTGTTTTCTATACTGCTTTTCATAGTAGTACATGCCTCATGTTCTCTTTGGATTGTTTTTACCTTGTAAGAACTTCTTCACCATGCTAGGGGAGAAGTGTTGAGCTTAGAAAACCTCATTCTCATTGTTTTATGGATGACAGTTTGAGGGGTTAGGAAAGGCCCCAATTTTTTTTCATATTGTTAATGCAAGGAGAGAAGATGTGGACTTGTACCCCAGTTTAGAATTCTGAATTGAGTTTTTTCATTGTGACTCCTTTATAACTGGTCATTTGACTTTAGATTACTACTAGCAGTACCCGTTGGGTATACTGGCATTTATGTAGACATTTGTGTTCTTATTTGTCAATCTATTCATCATGTATAACAATATTTCTGTACCAAAATCTGCGGTTAGCTCTCCAACTTTGCTTAGATGAAATTTGGGGATATAATTTGTTTACAATTGGGTCTATCTGCACTTTCTGCTAGTTGTCATTTGAACCAAGGTATTGAAAGTTAGCAATAATAATGATCATTAATGTTTATTAAGCATCCACAATATAGTAGGTACTGTGCTAATCACTACATTATTATTAATCTCTATTATCTCACTGTGATACAAGTATTATTTCCATGTTACAGACGAGGAAAGTAAGGCACAGTGGAAAAGTGAGGTGCTTAATGTTATGCAATGAGTAAATAACAAAGCTAAACTTCCTGCCCAAGTTTGTAAGACTAAAATTGACATCTTTCTACAATGCCATATGGTCACGTGTGCCTGGCCATATCTTACTATACTGGTGTGCCTATTTTAGGTTAAGAACAATTTTAGAGAGGTGTTGTACCCTCTCTAAATTTTTAATGGCATTTAGGCATGCTAATTACAACAGTTGGTTGCTTAGAGGACTTAGAATAACTTCTTTGATCATTTATACTTCCAAAAAGTGGTTAATGAAGATGTCAAATAAACCATATATTCACATTAATTTCAAGTTGCCTGTTATGTTCTCCCCTCTTCCTACTGGTTTTCCATTCAATGCAGCCAAAAGTTACTGGATCGATGTTGATGACCAGGCTAAATCCACCCCAATTATGATCATGCTCCCTGAGATTTGAAGGGGTTAAAGGAGTGGGAGAGTGAGAAATAAAAAAAAATTGATTTCTAAGGCCAGCGCAGTGAGTAAGGCTGATGTCAGGATGCTGAGAAAGAATAAACAAACAAACACTTTCTGCTGTCATGATGACTATAATCAAATATCTTGCATAGCTTAGAATACGATAAAGGTGCAATGAAAGTCACCAGAATGACTCTGACGTCAGTATTTTTCATGTCTCAACCCAATTGTGACTCTTGTGAAATTTAATTGCATAGAAAATATTTTTTTCATAGGAAACATATTTTTTCACACTATCTCTAAATCCTGGTTTCCTTATTATGTTTCTTTTTTTATTTCTCACTTAAAATAAGATGGGTGAAAATGACACAAATTCTGCCATTGCAAAAGATCTATTTTGAGGGCATACTGACTCTATGAAGAGCCAATGTTGCCTTACAGAATTTTATTTACTTTCTGCCTATTCATACTTACACTTATTTTTTCTTAAAAAAAAATTGTAAATCAAGGGAGACATTTTGTCTATGTTTGAGATTAAGCTGTCAGCTATCGTTAGTGGTTTGGGCTGGAATTTTCTCTTCATAGACAGAAGTCTTTCAAGTCTGATTTATATTTATTTTCAGATTGCAATTTTGGGTTCAAACCGTTACAGACATTGATAACACTCCTTACATCAGCTAGTTTTCCAGAATATGCTTACAACCAGCCCTGAATACATAGGCATAAAAAATACCAAAAAACAAAAAATAGGTTTCTACTGAACAACCTGAAAACCACAAATAAAATATATGTCAGTGGATTACACTAACATTATAGGAAAATATGCTAACATTGTAATATTTCTATAGAAAGAATGCTCTGGGGACAATGACTCACATTGTACATTGTGAAATCATGAATTTCAGCAGTTTTGTTTTCTGTGATTTACATTAAAATAGCTAAGAAATAGTGTATGTTTGGAAAGCTATTTCTTAATGATCTGTTAGGCACATCCCAGAAATTCTTAATGTTTTTCACATGTGGTTCTACTGAGCCTCTGAGGTTTGATGACACATTATTCTGCTTTAAATGAATGTCTGTAAATTTAGTATTATTTTCCAATCATTATGGTTTAGGAAAAAGAGCTGACTAAATGTCTTCAGGAATATCAAGTGAAATAAGCAGCCTGGTTCATGCAGAAAGGACTTGATTCAAGAGAAATGGGAAAAGGCTCCCTCTGGGCTTGCCTTTCTCAATTCCATCATCAATAGCCATTAGTATAATATAAACTAATATCTTATAAAATCTTATCTAATTTTAATGTAAGATAAAGCCTCACCATTAATAAACCCTACTGCCCCTACAAATTAAGTCTATACTTGTTAACATGGCACACAAAGTTTGTGATCTAACCCCTGCCTGTCTTTGAAGACTTTTTGCTAACAACGATCTGTCTAGTACTTTTGGCAATGTGAACTGCTAATATTCCCTCCCCAATCTCCTGCTCTTTGTTATCCCTTTGCCCTTGTTATCCTAGTCTTCTTCTTGAGATAACTTTTTTCTTTCCAACAACTTTTCACCTCACTTGTGGATTATTTCAAAAGTCAGTTGATCTTGTCCAGAAAATAAGCACTGACCATTGCTCAGGGTGGATTGGAGCCCCTTCTCTGATCTACTAGTAATGTTATAACTGACAATTGCAGAGCAATATGACAGGCTCTTCATAAAGCTTGTATGTGTGTTATCTCATTTAGTTCCTATCCCAAACCTGTTAGTAGGTAGGTGCATGTGGATGGGCTTATATAATAACTAGAACACAGATTAAGTATGAGTTTTTCAGTAACTTTCTTGCCTGACTTTTTCTGCCATGTATAACTAGATCCAGAGGAGTAAACCTTGATTAGTGGCAACCAACAGTGTTTATTCAATTTCCATTTTCAGTGACTGCTCAAGAAAGAGTATGGGATGCAGTAGTGACTGAGAGATCAATAACAGGGACCGCTAGCTAACTTGCCTTTACCTAGACAAATGAAATACTCGGTGTGAGAGCATTTTGCACACTGAAATAGCATTTCTATTAGTTTTAGGCTGCAAATAACAGAAGACCCAAAAGATTAAACAATAGGGAGATTTATTATCTCATATCACAAGAAGTCCAGAAATATGGCTATTCCAGGATTAGTTAATTCAATTCTTCAGAGATATCAAAAAATCCAATTCACCATTGCTCTTTCTGCTCTGCTACCCTTTGCATGCTGTCTTGTGTCAGGCTTGTCACTTCATATTTATTGATGTGGCTGCCATAACTTCTAGACCACCTCCTTACACAACACGTGAAAGCTAGGGGAGAGAATGACTCCTCTTTATGCCCTTTTTAAAGACTGAGATAAACATTCTGAGAAGACTCCCATAAAACTTCTCCTATTCTGGCCCGTCATCCAGAAGTGCATCTCTGGCCCATTCCTGAGCAGTCAATGAAAATGGGAATTAAATGAACATGATTGTTCAGACTAATCCAGATTTTTCTCCCTGGACCTTTGGAGGAATTGAGTTACCCAGAGGCACCTAGCTATCTAATGCTTGAATGCAATTTAGATTCTGGTAAGGGAAGAAGGGGTGAGGGAATGCCTTTTTGTTAATGAGCAGTACCTGCCATAGTAGTATACAATTATGAGATCTCATTTTTAATGTTAGTACATCCATATTTATTGGTGACAATGGTTTCAGGAAGATTCACTTTTGAAGTCATTTTAAAGCAAAAAGGAATTTATTTATTTATTTATTTATTTATTTATTCATTTATTTATATAATATTCCTTGTTCCCTGTTTTAGGTACAGTGGCCTTAGAAGCAGACTTTAAGGCAACAATTTTAGCACAAGTAGTTTATTTGGAAGGTAGGACAGAATTGAAAGTGATACAGAGATACAGGGAAGGGAAAGCAGCATAAAGAGATGCATTATCAAACAAGTCATAACTGTCGGTGACAGTTATGCTTAAGGCAATAGGGACACTTTGGGAAATGGTGTAAAATTAAACTTTAAATTATCCCATATGAGGAGGAAGGAAGCTGGGGTATTTGTACCCCAACTTTTGTCAGTCATCTGTTGAGGAATAGAGGAGAGTGTGTGGTTATCCCCAGGCTCCTTTCATGTGGCTCTCTGCAGTTTATGGGGAAGCTCTCAGACAGAAACACAGAATGTGGAAATTAGAAGTCCTAAGGAAAGTGATGAAGCTCAAAGGCTATGGGCTGAGGACCAACAGCAACTATCACATTCTTTTATGTCCAGAAAACATTATGAAAATCAGAAATGTCAGAGAGTCTGCAAAACAATTGAGAATTGTCTTGTTGAAAAGGAGAAGGAGACACTTTTATACTTCTTACTTAGGTCATTTCTAAAACCTTGTGATTTATATATGTATTACAGTGATTGTTTTCTCTACATAATGCTTACATTCAGATATTCTGGCAAAAAAATAAAACTGCTTTCAATAGCTCTAAAAATGGATGCTTTTACCTGCAGAATTTGTTTTGATGCTTATTTAGAGAAATTTAAGAGTAGAAACCTTACATTAAAAATATAAGCTCTACTATGGATCCCAGGCTCACACTGGATTCCCCAGTCCTGAGTACCAGTGCCAGAAAGAGGAGCCCCCACAATATCTGTCTGTGAAACACAGTGGGGTTTGACCATCCAGGTGGGACAGAAGACTGTGGGAAACATGGATGTCCACTTAAAGGGTCCACACACAAACTCAGTTGTTTGTAGGTTCTCACCCTGGGCTCTGGCAGAGGGTCAGTGACTTGGGAGGCATGAGGAACATACAGGGAGAGACTGAGTTATGTGGCTTTAGGGTGAGGACTGGAGGAACAGTTGCCACTTTCCCTGTATAGAACCTTCCTCCTGTGTAGCTGGCTCCATCTTTCCTGTGTTGAGCCCTCCTCCACATAGCCAAATCTGAATCTGCATTTGTAGGTGAAGTCTGCTTACTTTACCCTTGAGTGGGTCCCTGTCCCACTCAAGTCTCAAAACTAGAGGCACTTTCTCTGAAGAAGAAAGTTTCCACATTGTACTCTTTCTTGGACAATTTTGGGGGTCCGCAGAACCCAGGAGAGGACCAGCTGACCTTATTGCACTCTGAGACTTTTTCTGAGTAACTCCATGATCAGCACTGGCACCTAACAAGAATCTTCATTAACCTGGTGAACACCCGTCCCACCCTGGTAACTCCCTGAGATACAGCCTCACCCAACTCATGTACCACACAAGGCTCTATGAGTGGCTGAGCCTTATGGAATCTGGCAGGTAACAGCAGGCCTTGGGGTGTCCTGGGCATTTTGCAGAGCTACCCCAGGCCTGGTACTGATGGCAGCCATCCTCAGTTCACAATATGGCCTCTTCCAGGTTCAGCATAGGCAGGAATAATCGCGGATCACTTTGTAACTCCCACCAGATAGTCTCTGGCGAGTCACAGGCAGTGGCTAACCTGGGCCTGTACTGCCGCCCCTCCCAAAGAGCCCCAGAACCAACACACCTGGAGGTCAGCTCCAGACCACAGCAGGACACCACCCAATTAGCCCCACAAGCAACACACCCAAAGGGCAGTCTCAGCAGGCACCAGAGCCCACTGAGGCAAATCCCACTTCAAGGGGTAAGGCCCTTGACAGCAGTCCATAAGCTGTGGATGTGGCCAAACCCCACAGCTAGTTAGTCTAAGGGTCTTTCCCACTCACTGATATGCCAACAGCAACCAAGGCTCATCTACAATGGAAGGGCTCACACAACCCACACAAGGGACACTTCTGGAGCACTCGGCACAGGTGACCAGGGAGACAGTGCTAGTGGGTCCCACAGGGTAGCTACTACAGAAGGTGATCTGGCCAATACGGGAAGACACAGCAGATCTATTTAATACATAGAAATAGACACAGGGAGGCAGCCAAATTGAGGACACAAATAAATATGTCCCAAATGAGAGAACAGGAGAAAATTCCAGAACAAGAACTAAATGAAAAGGAGGCAAGCAACCTACCAGAGACAGAGTTCAAACAATGGTTTTAAGGATGCTCAGGGAACTTATTGAGAACTTCAAAAAAGAATTAGCCAGCATAAAAAAGGACATAGAAGCCATAAAAGGGAACCAGTTAGAAGTGAAGAATACAATAACTGAAATGAAGAATGCATTAGAAGAAATCAACAGCAGACTAAATGAAGCATAGGATTGAATCAGCAATTTGAAAGACAAGGTAACAGAAAATACCCAATCAGAGCAGCAAAAACGAAAAAAAAATTTTAAAAATAAGAATAGTTTAGACACCTATGGGACAATATCAAGTGTAACAACATTAGCATCATAGGGGTAGCAGAAAGAGAAGAGAGAGAGCAAGGCATTGAAAACCTATTTGAAGAAATAATGACTGAAAACTTTCCTAATCTGGTGAAGGAAATAGACGTACAAGTCCAGGAAGTGCACAGAGTCCCAAACAAGATGAAACCAAACAGGCCCACACTTAGACACATTAAAATTAAAATGGCAAATGTTGAAGACAAAGAGAGAATCCTAAAAGCAGTAAAAGGCAACTAGTTACTTACAAGAGAGCTCCCATAAGACTGTCAGCTGACTTCTCAACAGAAACTTTATAAGTAAAAAGGACTGGCATAAAATATTCAAACTGATGAAAAGCAAGGATGTACAACCAAGATTACTCTATCCAGGAAGGTTACCATATAAAACTGAAGGTGAAATAAAGAGCTTCCCCAACAAGAAAAAGCTAGAGTTGTTCATCACCATCAAACCAGTATTACAAGAATTGTTAAATGGACTTCTTTAAGATGAAGAGGGGAGAAAAAGAGAGAAAAAGATGAACATGAATAATAAGATGGCAATAACTATGTATATAGCAATAATTACTTGAAATTTAAATGGAATAAATGCTCCAATCAAAAGGTATAGCATAGCTGAATGGGTAAGAAAACAAGAGTCATACATATGTTGTCTTCAAGAGACCCACTTCAGATTGAAAAACATACAGAAACTGAAAGTAAAGGGAGGCAAAAACATATTTCATGCAAATGGAAACAAATAAACAAACAAATCTGGGGTAGCAATACTTAGGCAAAATTGGCTTTAAAACAAAGGTTATAATAAGAGACAAAGAGGGACATTACATAATGACAGAGAGCTCAATCCAACAAGAGGATATAACCCTTGTAAACATTTCTGTATCAAACATAGGAGCACCTAAATATATAAAGCAAATATTGACTGACATAAAGGGAAAGATCAACAGTTATACAGTCATAGGGGACTTTAACACCCCATTGACACCAATAGGCAGAACTTCCAGACAGAAAATCAACAAGGAAACAACAACCTTAAATGACTCAGCCAGGTGGATTGATATCTTTGGAGCATTTCACCCCAAAGCAGCAGAATATTCATTCTTTTCAAGTACACATGGAACATTTTCCAAAATTGATCATGCGTTAAGTTACAAAACAAGTGTCAATAAATTTAAGAAGACTGAAATCACATGAATCGTCTTCTCTGACCACAATGTATGAAAGTAGCAATCAATTACAAGAAAAAAAAAAATTGAAAAACACACAAACAAATGGAGGTTAAATAACATGCTAGTAAACAGTGAATGAGTTAACAATAAGATCAAGGAAGAAATCAAAAGCTGTCTTGAGACAAATGAAAACACAACTTAAAAACTATGGGACACAGCAAAAGCAGTCCTACTGGGGAAATTCATAGCAATACGGGCCTATGTCAAGAAACAAACCCAAAAAATCTAAAATAAACAATCTAACCTTACATTTAAAAGAACTAGAAAAAGAATAGCAAACAAAGCCCAAAGTGACCTAATAAAGGTCAGAGCAGAAATAAACAAAATAGAGTCTAAAAAGAAATACAAAAGATCAATGAAACCAATAGCTAGTTCTTTGAACAGATAGGAAAATTGATAAACCTTTAACCAGACTCATCAAGAAAAAGAAGAGATGGCCCAAATAAATAAATCAGAAATGAAAGAGGAGAAGCAACAATGGACACCACAGAAACACAAAGGATTATGAGAAAATATTATGAACAACTATATGCCACCAAATTGAACAATCTGGAAGAAATGGATTAATTCCTAAAAGCACATAATCTTTTATGGCTGAATCAAGAAGAAACAGGAAATCTGAATTGACCTATTACTTTTAATGAAATTGAGTCAGTAATCAAGAAACTCCCAACAAACAAAAGTCCTGGACCAGATGGCTTCACAGATGAATTTTACCAGTCAATGAAGAATTAACACCTATCCTTCTCTAACTACTCCAAAAATTCAAGAGAAGAGAAAGCTCCCAAGCTTATTCTATGAGGCCAATATTACTCTAATTCCAGAACCAAAAAAAAAAGTTGCAAATAAATAAATAAAATCAAAGGTCGATATCCCTGATGAACATAGATGCAAAAATCCTCAACAAAATATTAGCAAACCTAATACAGTAATACATTAAAAAGATCATAAACCATGATCAAGTGGGATTTTTTTGTCCCCTTGGGATACAAGGTTGGTTCAAATCTGCAAATCTGTTAACGTGATATACCACATAAACAAAATGAAAGATAAAAATATATGATCGTATCAATAGATGCAGAAAAAGTGACAAAATCCAGAATCCATTTATGATAAAACTCTCAGCAAAGTAGGAAGAGAGGGAACAAACCTCAACATGATAAAGGCTATATATGACAAACCCACATGATGAGCATCTTTTCATATATCTATTGGCCATGCGTATATCACATTTGGAGAAATGTCTGTTCATGTTCTTGGCTCATTTTTTAAATTGGATTGTTTGGAGGTTTTCTTGGAGTTGACTAGTGTTTAGTTTTTTTTAAAAATTGTGGATACTAACCCTTAATCAAATGTACCATTGGCCAATAGGCATGTGAAAATATGCTCAAAGTCACTAATCATCAGAGAAATGCTAATGAAAACCACAGTGCGATATCATCTGGCAAGACGGCTATCATCAATAGATCAATTAACATTAAATGTTGGCAAGGGGAAAAAGGGAACCCTCATACATTGTTGGTGGGATTGGAAATTGGTTCAGTAACTGTGGAAAATGTTCTAGAGGTTCCTCAAAAATTTAAAAATAGAACTACTGTGTTCCCCCAAAAATAAGACCTAGCTGGACCATCAGCTCTAATGTGTCTTTTGGAGCAAAAGTTAGTATAACACCTGGTCTTATTTTAATATAATATAAGACCGGGTCTTGTATAATATAATATAATATAATACAATACAATACAATACAATACAATACAATACAATACAATACAATACAATACAATACAATATAATAACGGGTCTTATATTAATTTTTGCTCCAAAAGATGCATTAGAGCTGATGGTCCGGCTAGGTCTTATTTAGGGGGAAACACAGTACCTTATCACCCAGCAATTCAACTTCTGGGTATTTAGCCATAGAAATGTGAAACACTACTTCAAAAAGATATAGGCACCCCTATTTTCATTGCAGCACTATTTACAATAGCCAAGATATGAAAGCAACACAAGTGCCCATTAATAGATGATTGGATAAAGAAATAGTGGTACATATATGCAATGGAATATTACTCATTCATAAAAAGAATGAAATCTTACCATTTGAGACAACATGGATGGACCCCAGGGAGTACTATGCTAAGGGAGATAAGTCAGACAGAGAAAGACAAATACCGTATGATCTCACTTATATGTGGAATCTAAAGAATAAAATAAACAAACAAACAAAGCAGAAACAGATTCATAGATAGAGAACAAACTAATGATTGCCAGAGGGCAGGGGGATTGAGAAGATGGATGAAAAGGGTGAAGGAAATAAGAAATACAAATTGGTAGTTACAAAATAGTCACAAGTAAAACAGTCACAAGTGAAACACAGCTGTCATGCCGGATGTCATGTGGGGCCTCTGGTCCCGCTCCCCACATAGGAACGCAGGATATGGTGAGGCCAAACAGGAACACCCACAGAGCCATAGATAGGGGAGTCATACCATTATAGTCTCGCTGGCGGCTGTTGGAGACACAGGAAGCAGGAGCCACAGGATCTGCAACCTGCCGTCCACTTCTCTGTCAACCAACCTCACTTGCTAGCTGCAACCCGCAGTGCTAACTGCAATCTGCTCTTGCTTGCTCAGGCACCATCTTCTTGCTAGCCCCCATTTTCTTCTAGCATAGCCACGGCAGTTATATTAGTGGCCAAAGTCTTACTGGTTACAGCGACGGCCAACTAGCCACAGCTGATGGCCATCTGATCACAGTTGATGGCCGTTTACTACCTGAGCCAGCACCTTCCCACGTGAGGCCGAGAGCCTGGAAACTGCTCTCCTGGCTCTGTCCTCACAACAGCATAGAGAATATAGTCAATGATAATGTTGCAACAACTATATGTATAGGGCCAGGGGTGTACTAGACTAATCAGCGGGATCACTGCATGAATTCTATAAATGTCTAACCACTATGCTGCACATCTGAAACTAATATAAAATAATATTGAATGTCAACTGTAATTGAAAAAATAGTTAAAAAATATTAGCTCTGATTGTTAGTTGAGTACATTTTGATGTTACAGCATTGGTTCAAATGCTGGTATCCTTCCAAGCTGAGAAAAGCCCTGAAATACAATTTATCTTCACTTTTTAAGCATGTGTTTAATTTTCTCATTTATGCCATACGTAATGAATGAACATTTCCTTAGTATCTACTAAGGGCCTAACCCTTCCTTATTCTAAAGGACATTAACAGTATATGATTTTAAGATCCAGTGTTTCTAAGAAGCATAGCTGTGACATTTTATGCACAAAACAACCTTTTATAACTTATGATTTTTTTTAGTGTAAAATGTATGCATTAAGAATAATTACTTACAATTACTTAGTTTCATAAGTGCATGAACTGTGTGATTGAGGTCATTGAGAGTCATTCAATATTTGTGCAAGTTCTTTTTTTTTTTTTCCTAATCCCTTTCTTCTTGGTTAAGAGAGTGAATGTTTCAGATGTGGTGACCTAGACACTTGTTCAAATACATGCCACTGGCATTTTCTTAGACTGTCAGTCACTTCATCTCTGCTTAAATTTATTGCATATGTTGCTCAGAGAACTGAATTATTGATGTGGACTTGAAGTTTCAGGTCTAGTTGTATCAGAATTAGGCTTTTGCAGCAGAGATTACTGATGTGTGTGCTGACCTTGTGGTGTCTTGCTATGCATTCAGCCTGTGTGAGGGACCAAAACATGTGAAGTTGTATTTAATTGGCAAAAGCCCTATAGCATATGACTTATTTTTATATATTTGTGAATAATTTCTTGATTATTAAGACTAAGTTTATAGGAAAATAAATGGCTGCTAGTTTTAGCTTTATGGTAGACTAGGTGGTGAACCATTTGCTTTTGGAAAAAGAAAAAGACAATGAAAATGGGAGAAAAATAACAAAGTTGTATTTATCCCATATTCCTAAGCAATGGTCAGATTATGAGATTCTTCTTTTGACCTTTAACCCTAAATAGTACTATTTTAAAGCTCTCATATCCTCTTCTATATCTCTTTCACTAGAATAATTAGTCAGTTTCTTGGTAAATATTTTTATTGGAAGCCTTACTAAAGTCCTATTTTGCTTACAGTCAGGTTAAAGAATTTGAGAGTCTTCTCACGTGTGTTTGGACATTCACTTTTCGGATATAGTTTAATATATATATATATTACACCATTGCTTGAAGCAATAGCAACTATGTTCAACTTCTTAAAGTTTCCATATACCAATTTGAGGGTCAATCCTTGTAATATTAGTTCTTCCTCTGCAGAAGAGATGCTCCTTAAAACTCTTGCCATCTGTTTTCAACAAATACCAGTTGAAAGAGCAAGGAATTCAGATTTCCTTTTTTAAATCTAAATTATCAATCATACCTGTGTTTCTTTTTCTTTTCTTTCTTTTTTTTTTTTTTTTTAACAACACACCACCATAAGCGCTATTTATTATACAAGAGAAAGAGCTTGAACTGGAAGTGGACACACTCACACTCAGGTTAGCCTCTTATTGTGTGTCGTTGGGCAAAACACTTACCCTTGGGGCCTCAGTTTCCTCACCTATGAAGATAACACCAGCTACCCCACAGCATTTTCCTCACACACTTGTGTTCCTTGAGGATCTCATGGAGCAACAGTAAAAAAGCGTAAAACACAGAAAGGGCAGCCCTATAAAATTAGAGCATTGCTTTATCCTGAATGGTAATTTCATCTTCCTCAGACTGAGTGGCAAGCAAAGAGGAACTAAGTGGTAAAGACCAGATGGGGGATTGGGATAGCTTTCCAGGTCTTGTGTTTGAATATTTATTCTTTGACTTATGTTTTGTTTCAAATATGGTAAAATTTAAGAATAGTAGATATGCAGATGTTCAAATATAAACATGTTTTCACTTTTGTTTTATTCATTCTCCTGTTTTCCTCCTTTGACACAAAATTTAATTTAAATATAGAAAAGAGTAATTTTCTCTACTTACTAATGGGAATTATGTATGACTGGGGAACCCATAGGTAATTCTATTTATCAAGAATATCTTTATATAAAGATTTATTTTACAAGGGCATGGGAATTGCTTTATGTCTATTCTTTCAGTATACATTTATTGAGCACCTAGTTTGTGCTAGGCCTTCAAAGTCCAAACTTAATTAAAATAATTCCTTTACCCTCAAGAGGTCTGAGGTTAGTTGATGGAGGGAAGGAGAGAGGTAGTTTCTGAACAGATAAATGAAAGACAGTTACTAGACAGAGCAATGAGATACGCTCTGTTGTCCATGGAGACAATATTAAGGCCAGTGAATGAAAGAGGCAAGGAGCCATGTTTTGATTTATTATCAGAAACACCTTGCTAATAACCAAAGCTGACAAAAAATAGAATGCTACCTCTTTGGGAGTTAGTTAGTACTTCTTAGAAATATTTCAACAGAGAGTGAATGATTTTATCTCAGAGTACTGCTACGTTGTTTTGGAGGGTTGAAGGAACTTCCAAGGTCACGTCAGAATTTAAGGTTAAGTCATTCTGCTCTTGAATCAGTTAGGCATTTTTGTCAGGGTTACCTTCTTATCCTAGAAGGCGTCCTGTCCAAGACTTGGGCATTGCTTTGATTATATATGGGGAGATGTGGCTTAATAGTCTTGAATAGTGAAGAAGAAGCAAGGCAGAACTAATTATGCAGTGAGGTCTCTCCAGCATCCTCTCTTAGCTGCTGTGACTTTACTGAGACCCTCACTTTCCTTGGGTTGGATGCCAGCCAATACTCAAATAATTTATACCAAGAGGCTTCAGCATGAGGTACTGAACTTGTAATATTGGATTCTAAAAAGAAATTCTAGAATTGAATTTGTGAGAGATTTCATTAATTCTTTAAGCATACCTATCTTTATAGATAGAAAGTATTAAGGTTAGTACTTATGTAATTAACTTTGTTTTGGGAGTATTTACTTTTTAGAACATATGAAACAATTTCAATCTGATAGAAATAGCCCTTTTGATTATCAGGGAGAAATGCATCATAGATTCACAAAATAAAAGCTGAGCCATGGCAAATCTTAGAAGTAAAATCTTTTGAACTATTTGTCATTGGGAGAAAATACCTATTGATCTGACAAAGATCTGACAAAGAATAACTCTGCCCTGATACCCAACAACATGCATATATGCAACATAAACTCTTGGCGATTACCATTTAATACAAAATAATTCTTTGTTACTATTGTCATTTATTAGAAGTACATTCTCCGTTAACATTATTGGAATTTGACTAGTCAGTACTTGTAAACTTTCGTGTCTCAAGTGGAGGACTTCACTGGGTAGAGAAGAATGAAGAAAAGTTCATATCACAAACAGAAGATAATTGAACTTATTTTTATGTTATACCTAAAGAAGAATATAGAATAGTATATGAGAATTGGGGGTATAGAGAACATATACTCTTTACAATTATTTATTTTATTCTTTTTGGGAAAGTTTACCTTTATAAATAAGTATTAAATGGATAAATGCAAGTTCTTTAGTAGCAAAATAATATAATGATGATGACAGATTATTTTGAACAAAATCAAAAGTAATTGGGCTTAAACTTGACTCATAACATTGGTGTGTGTGTGTGTGTGTGTGTGTGTGTGTGTGTGTGAATTAAGTCACATTTCTTATACTTGTTCCACGTTTGACTGAAGGCAGATACTGTTGGAGAACAGATCTGTTTGTGAAACCTTACTGGGAACATCCAAATTGGCAAGATGACTTGGTGCCCATCTGTAGTAAATCACATTGTACATCTGACTAGGTCAGGGCTTTGTGCCAGTGCCTGTCTCAACATGTTCGGTTTTTAACTGAATTCTGTCCGAATTTTGAGCAAGATAATAATGTCACAGACATTTTGTACATCTTCCTTATGGAAGTGTCTATCTGTGCGACTGGAGAGCTAGTCAGACTGTAGGCGTCAGGGTGTATTCTTGGCCACAATGTTAGCTTAGAGTTCCTCTTACACATGGTAGTCTTCTCCCTCCCATCCACCTCCCCATTTATGTCCACTCTCATTTCACTCTGGGATTGAGCATTGGAATAGTGGTTGGGAGATTCTGCTCCACTGTGGGAGGGAGCTCACCTGAGTACTGCGCTGTCTGGGGCACTATATGGTTTCTAGCTTAGAATCCTCCAAAGGCAAATCCTGAGAAAATGACTTGGATACGACAGTTTATATGATAATTTTAGGAAACAGAATGAGGGAAAGGAGAGTGAAGCACCCCCCAAAACGGGATTTTAATGAGCATATTAAGGACATGGGTAAGTGGGGCTGAGTCCTACTGGGGAGCTTGTGTAAAATGGCCTCAGAATTGTCCATTTTCCATCCAGCATTCAAAGGAATATTTAAAATGCATAAACAAGATCACACTCTCACCCCTGCCCAATCCCCTCTAATGGAGCCCCACTGCTCTGAGAGCAAAGCCCACATTGCTCATCCAGGCCTGCAAGAACCCAGCTACTGATCAGCCTGCCCGTACCTGTCTCCCAGCCCTCGCCTCCCACCTCTCCCCTTGACTCTCTCAGCTGCAACCACACTGGTCTGATTTCTGTTTCAGGCACAGACTGAGCTATTTTTCTCCTTAGGACATGAGTGTTTCCACTCACCTCTGGGATACTCCTCCCTCCTGTATCTTTACCTAGCTGGCCCATTGTTATCGTTCAGATGTCAGCCTAGAAGCCACCTTCTCAGAGAGGCCTCTGCTGACCAGCCTCTTTCCCTCACCCTGGGCATCTTATTCCGTGACCGTCTTCCCTTTGTTTCATAGCAGATATCACAATCTGAAAGATTTGCTCTTTTATTTTTGAGCCTACATGTTTATTATCTGTCTCCCTGACCTCCATCTCCCTCCAAATGTAAGTTCCATGAGAGTTAGGACTTTGTATGTCTTGTTTCACTACTGTATACCTAATGTCTAGAACTTCCTGGCACATGATAAGTACTCACTAAATATTTGATATATGACTGACTAACTGATGAATAAAGGAATGAATTAATGAACAAACAAATGGCTTAGCTATTTAGTTACTTTATCTTAACTTAGACAAAATTTGGCAATACTTGAAAGCAAGGCATTTCTCTGTCCAGCTCATGTGACTTTTCAAAATTATCTCAGATCCATTGTGTGTAATGTTTTGAGCCAAAAACATTTTCCCTCTCAAAATCCACTTTTCTCCTTTATTTAGGGGGATGAGAGGAAAAAGTAGTTTTTGGCAGAGTTTATACCCACATTATACAGGATGAGACCTCTTTCAGCTTTCCTAGCCAAATTTAGATTATCATACACAGAACTTGAGAAATAGCCTCTTCTGTCATCATCCCCTGACTGCTGTATTTCCAGGGGAATGGAGGAGACACCAGAGTGGGATAGTGGTAAGAGAAGAGAGAGTGTTAGGGAGAGTGAGGGAGGAACTTGTATGACAATGACTTCGTCCCATCATTTAGGGAAGCAGGACAATATTAAAAGATACAAGTAAGTATCAGTGGGTACTGTTAAGAATTGGGCTCATATTTGCACAAGTAAATATATCAGCACTCACACCACTAAGGTATTTTATAAAGTGCTTCCTCAAAAAAAGAGTTATGTCTAATTTTCCCTAGTGAATAATTTTTTAACAAAATCAGTATGATGTATTTAGCATATGAGCCAGAAATCCTCTACTTTTTATAAGACTTGGGGACTGAAAAACAATGCTGTTGGTGTATTAACAGGTTGCTTGGTTTTCTTTTAAAGAGAAATTGGGAACCTGGATCTTTTCCTCAAATACACAGATAATGAGTTCGGATCAGGATGTGACTCACATTTTCCCCCTGGTTAATAGAGTGGAGAGGTAGAGGGAGGAATGCAATAGACGTAATGGCAATTGTTGGAAGTTTCCGGATGCTAAGTGAACCTGCTTCACATGTGAACATCATGATGCTCTGTCATCATCTGGAGACTGTTTTTTCCATTCCTTTAAATAAATATCCTGGTAGCTTTTGATAAGTCACCGAGAATTATGGTTTAGATTCAGTTATCTGTAGTATTGTAAATATCTTCATATACATACATACATTTTAAAAGATATTACGACAATGTCCTTAGTTAATAACATAGCCATAATTTTAATATTTATATGTATTTAATGTAGTCTTTCAAAAGACTCCCAAATTATTAAAAATAAATCTTGAAAACCAAAAATGTTGGGACATCTTTATATTGCCTTTGTTTGCATTCAGAACAGTTTCAGATTCATCATGTCTGTGAACTTGGTTATGTTTATTACCCAGATGGCTTTTTACCACATGAGCAATTAATATAATTGGAGACTGTGAAATGTTTATGTCAAGGCAAGAAGCAGTAGAAGCTTCAGTGTGGTAACTTTGCAGGCAGCCAAACATATTTTACTGTGTGCTTCCAACCTTCCCTTCTCCTGCCCTTCCCTTTCTATTTTTATATTAAATGGAAAAGAAAGAGAATTTACAAAGGCACTTAGAAACTGACAGTTTCTTGTAGAATGTGGTGTATTTCTAATTTCCATATATTTCCTTCAAGTGGAATGGCCTTGGGAGCACAATTACCATCAGTCTTGACAGATGTGAAAAAGACAAATTCTGCCAGTTTCTGATTGAAATGTTATACTGACTTTTCTGAAACTGGCATGATGGGTGACAAAAGACAGAGACACAGCTGGGTCAGGTGACATTGTTGCCGTAATCCCTTTTCCCTGTTTTGAGCTCCTGAGCAAGAAAATCCTCTGTCAGGGTATTTTTTTTTTTCAAGGGAAGCACACGTGTATCAGTTTACATTTAGTGACATACTTTTTCGAGATGGATTTGAGGTCTTTCCATTTAGTCAGGCAAGGTCTTACTGCATAGATCCCTCCTCCTTCAAGATAGCCTTAGATTCTCTCTCTCACTTCTTTTCACCTCTCCCCAGGAGCCATATTGTCAGGGAGGTCTTCTCTGATCAACTTATATAATTCTCTCACCCTTATCATTTACTTTTTTCTCATCACTTATGATCACACGACATATTATACATTTATTGTCTATCTCCCCTGAATTCAATTCCATGAAACCTGGGTGTTTATTTTACTTAATATTAAATCCCCAGACCTAGCACAGTGCCTGGTATATATATGTACACCATATATATTTATCGAATGAATGAATAAGTAAACAAATGATAAGATTGAGAGGAGGAAATGGTATCTACAAAACCCCTGATATTATCTGCCCCATTTTGTGAAGTGTACATGGGTGTATTCGGGGGGAGAAAGAGGCTGTATGACTATTTACTTTTGATTTCTCTTGATCCTATTGTATCTGTTATAGTAAGATCTATTATATCTGTTATAATAGAATATGATGTATCTAACTGTTCAAGTTTTAAACTTTTAAAAAAATATTGATAAATGGACCCTTTAAGTTTTATAATTGTGAGGCTCACCTGTTGACTCAAAGCATGATCTGATCATAATAAATACATCTTTCTGCAGGGGATGACAAGTCATGAAATGGCATGAAATTCCAAGCAAGAGAATGCAAGCTGGGGGGCTTGTAGACTAAATTTGACTGAACCACATTATGTTTTTAAGATTTTTAAAGCAGTTGTTAACATTATAGAAATTCAACGTATTACACACACAAAAATCTTGTTTTCCAGCCTTCTCTGAACAATCTGAAGGTCTGAAGATGCCAGGTCCACATGCCTGCATGGCAGCCATTACCAGGAGCGGAGTGTTAGTGTGTTGACCACAGTCTCCACCACCCTTTTTGTATTTTGCTCTCCTTACTCCTCCATTTATCTTACTAGTTATAGGCACTGTTGGCATTGAGCATAACATTCCTGCTGTAAACCAAGTTAATCCTTACAGATCACTTCATATGCTGCTCTTTATTTCATCATTGAGATAGAGTTGAAAAAATTTTTGGAGGTTAAGGAAAAAATGGTATACTTTGTTTTACTTTAAACATTCTAAATATTTTGGATATTTTTTAAAGAAAAGGAAAGCGAGCTTATACCAAATGTATACTCTTTTCCAATAAACAATCTGTAGCTCAGTGTTCTATATCTTGAGAGGGGGTTGGATATTCTCAATCATATACATTTGTCAAAACTCAGTGAATGAACACTTAAGATTTTTAAATTTCATTGCATACAAATTTTATAAAATGGAAGCACATATTGAAATATATCATATGCACGCATAAGTATTAGGGAGAATTTTTCTTATGTCTGAAAATGACTTTGAAATGCATCAAAAACCGATGGGTTAATAAATGGATAGAGGGATGGATAGATGCACAGATATGAGATAAATGAAGCATAGTAAAATGGTAATGGTAGAATCTAGGTGGTGACTATATGGGATTTCACTCTATAATTCTTTCAACTTTGATGTATGATGGAAAATTTTGTAATAAAATGTTGGGGAAAATATCTGCAACTAAATATGACTCCAATTTGCATACTGTTTCTGTTTTGGGGAAAGATTATTTTTCAAATTAAATGTAAAATTTTGCATAATGACTTAATGAAGCAAGAAATTACTGCCAATATTTTATTCTGCTTCTCTAGGATTAATTCTAAAAGTCTTTTATATTAAAAAAACAACAACTGTGATTTGGAAATATAATCATGGGATATATTTATACAGTAAAAAATTGGGTGGCTTGCTCATCATTTTCTTCCTCTTTCCTATATCTATTTTCACATGACCAATAGGTCTCAAATAGTATTCTCTAGTCTCCTACAGGTTCAGAGCTTTTAAACTCTTATATGTGGGGTATGAATTACCTTTACCTGATTATAATTTCACTCTATACTTTGTGAAATGAAACCTTTTGGGATTTGAATGTTTAATCCACACACATTTTGGAAATAATTTGTATTTTGGCATAATTAAAAGGTTCATTTGTCTCTTACAGACCATTTCTTCCATACATTTAGCATCTTCTATTCCACAATAATAAATAAAAGGTTGTAGGACTATTAAGAGTAACAATTATAAATATTGAAATGGTCAAGTGTTGTAGGCAATGACTCGGCTGCCCGATTCCAAGCAATAGTCTTTACTTTCTGATTAAAGGACACATGTCATTAGTGGAAAAATAGGGTTGTTAATGGGCAGGTCTTGGCTGTGAAATCTTCAAGAAAATCTGTTGCCTTCCTTCTGAAAAAGAAACCCACCACCGGCTCTTTGGCAGAGTCAGCAATATTTCCAATGGGGTATGTTTAGTGACACAAAGCAGATTCATACTGTAACACTTACTGTTCTAGTTTCCATAATTCTCCTTCTTCCCAATCACTCTAAATTCAGTTTGACTTTATTCAAGATACTCAATTATTATATCAAAACACCGCTTACAATACAATATCAGATGTCTTTGAAGAACATATCATTCTCTATAGATGACACTTTGGGGAAGACCATAGATCTCATTTCCTCTCATTTTGTAAAATTTCTCTTCACTACCAGGCAACATCAATCTCCTTTGTATGGAGCTTGAGTCTTATTGAAAACAATTTTCCCCCCAAATTTTCATATCATTAAAATTTACTAGAACTCAATTAATTAAATTAAACTAACATTCATTGACTGCCTATTAAGCTGGCTTCTGGGAAGGCACACACAAATAACACACTCCTTGTGCTTGAGGAGGTCTCATGATCTTTATAAAATGTTACTGTGGCGGAAAGGACACACACCGAACCATGTTCTAAATGGATTAAAATCCTATGTATCTTCTGGTGACTCTTTTTGAAAGTATTATTAGATTGACAAATGTATTCTTGGACACGTATTACTAAGTAGCTAAAATAAAATGATTTTCTTAGAAATTTTTTTGGAAAATAGAGAAGGCTTCAACATGTGAACTTTTGTTTTTAAATCATCTTAATTTTAGTGCTTATGGGTGGTGGTGGTATGTAATACAGTAGAATGAGCAAAATAAGTTTGGAATCAAACATCTTAACTTTTAATCTTTACTTATTAACTCAGAGATGTAGAGCTCAGCAATAAGATCTAGATCTTATTTAAACCCCTCCACCCCCTACCCCATGCCTGTCTTTTCTCAGCTATAGGATATGGGTAATATAGCTGCCTGCTGTGAAAATTAAAATTTTAGTAGAGTAATGAATAGAAACCTCAAGTCCATATGGTAGTAACCAGGTAAGTATCAGGTGCTATTATTATTGTTTTCATGATGATGATGATGATGATGATGATGATTTTCATTTGGGTTCCTCGAGAATCAAACCTGAGACAAAGATTCTACTATAAATAGTTTATGTAGCAGGTGAACCCGAGGATCACTGGTAGGGGAGTAAAAAAAATGAACAGAGAAGGAAGAAAACCAATAAAGAGGTGGGCAACTGGAGCTTACTGATGTGAGGGAGTTTTGAGGGCAGTATAGAACATGAACTTTAGAGTTCTCTCACCTGAGAGATAAGGGAGCTGGAGTATTTATTTATCAACTCCTGCCAGTCATTGGTTGAGGGTTACTCTCAGAGGCATTGATTCCTCAGCATTTGCAACTTACCATGTGCATAGACAGAGTGGTCTTTGGCAGGTAGAAAGAGCCCTCAGACAATGATTTAGCTGTTGACAGTTGGAAGTCAGCCTGGCAGGCCTGAAATGGTCAGAGCTGAGGGGATACAGACAGAGCACTGATAGCATCTGTCCATATGATAATAATAAGACCACTTGATGAAGGTAGCACACTACATGTCTCTCTCTGAGAAATGAAAGGTAAGTGTAGGAAGAAGCCTGTTTAAGAAAACAAGGTACTGTGTCTCTGCCTACCTGCACACACTACACAGTTTTTCTGACAGGTTTGGAATTATTCTGGCCTTGCCAATGAGTCATTTTATGGGGCACAAGTTTCCTCTGACAGGTCTCCTGTCTGGGCTCTGGGCAGGGTAGTGTCTGTTCCTTGAATCTGAGAGTCCAGTGTTCATAACTCCACGCTCACCTCCTAGAGCAGTGTGAACTTCTTAGCCAGCAACCTTGGTCTGAGATGATCCTACTCATTACAGCCCTCAGTATCCCTTAATAGTTGTGATTCAACTGTCAATCAAAGCTAATGAGCAGGAAGAAGCAGTTCCACTACTTCCTTGCTTTGTTGGAAGAGATATCCCACCATCTTCCAATTTAATTATGGGATGTGGTTTCTGGGCAGGAGAGCAAGTGAGATCTGCTTTCTGCATTTGGTTTTGTTCATAACTGAATCATAGTAATTAAGCAATCATACAGGGTGTAAGCAATAACTTTTATGAACATTAAGATAGTGTATTTCATAACATCTAAATGCTTTGTTTGTTAAAGTTCACTTTTGAGAGATTGTGGTAGTTGTTAGGAAAACACCATTCATATGACAGCATGGAGGAGAGAGATAAGGCCCCTCTCCTAGAATTATGTATATTCAGGTACTATTCTCTTTGAGAAGCACTGAAGGTGTCTTTTAAAATAAATCTCAGAAGGTATACAAGCCATAACCCATTATGTACATATATGGACATAGAGATATCTGTATATGTGTACACATATATTATTTCAGCTATGTCCTAGACACCCAACAAAGATGGAATTGTACTGACTGATTGTTTGCAATATCAATGACAAAAAGATAAACTCTATCCAGTGTTCCTTTGAATTCATAAATGTACTTTTTTATTTTGAAAAATGGGAGCAAATTATTACGGGAATGAATATATTAACAAGAACTGTATTTAAATAAATACAGGAAAACAGATCACCCTGTTAATTTTTGAAGTACAAAATGCTGTGTAACCATATTGTAGTAATTAGGAGCCATTGAAACTCTTTTAAAATATGCTAAAAATCTGTCACAGATGGCAATATGAAATAATTTCTATAACCTTTCCTGTATTAGTGTCAACTATTAAGGTCAGCATTTCAGTAGATCTGACATAGTTATAGCAATAGGCTGTAACTGTTGTTGACTAATATGTGGTTTGCCTAAATAGAATAGCAATTCCTCTGGGAGCAAAAAAAAAAAAGAAAAACAAAAAAAGAAGCAAACATTTTGCAAACCTACTTTTCAACAGTGATTAGAAGATGGATGACATTTTCTGTACTTCTTAAGTTGTTCAGAGAAAAGGAGAGACAATAGTCATCAAACATTTTTAGAGAGCAAATTTTAGGACTGTGGAAATGAGAAAATAAGGAAAAGATCACATCTTGCCGTCCACATTTCCAACTCTTCTCACCTGCCCTGCCAGGCAGAACCTTGTCGTCATCCATATTTGATCTCTTGCTTTTTATTTAACTCTTCCCCCTACGTGGTTGGCTTTCCCTTCTTTGATCCCAGATTTAGTCCTTCAACCAGTCCAAAATTATGCATCCTTTTCTCAAATTGTCCATAGGGACAATTATACTGCTGATAACTTGGATATTCTCTAGTCATTACAGATAATAGCCACTGTTCCCAGCCAAAAAAAAAAAAAAAGTACATTTATAGCAGCAGTCACATTTTATATATCTTTTATCGTTCCTTGCACAGTAATATCTCATGTAGGTGCCGACCCAATAACTATCTTTTCTTGGTCCTCCTTTGCACTAGATTGATTTCTTTAGAGCAGGGGCTGTGTCTTTTTCCCGTTTTTAGAGATGGAACATGAAAAATATTTTGCTCTTTTTTTCCTGAATGAATGAATTGTTGCCCCATGATAGTTCTGCTTCAACCTGTAACCTTCAGTGATAAACTCAGCTTTATATTCAGGACACCTGTATGAAATATTTTTACTATATCTTGATTTTTTACCTTTGGAGTATTATCTTGTAGATATATAACTATAACGCATGCTGTCTTATTTGAGGTTTCTTTATATTCAGTCCCTGAGTCACAGATTAGAATGCAAGTATTATAGTTCCTTTGGGAGCTGAGTCCAAACAACACAAACAGGGAAGTGGAGGGAGTAAAACAAGGTATGAATAAAGCTGAAAATGGGGTGTCAAGAAGTTAACCTGCAGCACATAGGAGTTATTTCTACTGGGGACCCCTGGGAAACAGTGTACACATGTGCCTCAGAGTTCTCCCCCTGAGGTATAAGAGAGCTGGGGGACATTAATTTCTCAGCATTATGGCTGTCCACAGGCAAAGCAGACTCTAGAGACCCAAGAAAGCCTTCAGGCAAAGAAACATAGGTACTGGCAGGTGGGTCAACAGAACAGGAATAACCAGTGCCATGGGGACCTGGGCAGTGCACCATCAGCAATTGCCATGCACACCATTCCCCTCTTCTCCACTTCCATTACCTTCCCAGAAAGAAGGCTCAGCTGGCTCCCCAGCAGTCCTTTAAGGGGAGGGTTGGCATTTTTTTCTCCTACCAAATAGTTTTAACTAAAAGGAGTACCAAGAGGAACAACTCATAATTCTTAGGTCATTATTTACTGTCACAACATAAGAGATCCTTAAAGATTATATTTATGGAAAGGGGAATAGCATTGTCACACACACTACCTAACACTGATGACCTCCACCTGATTTTGGAGGAACATGAGGACCTTGGGTTCTAAATCCATTCAAGCAGAGTTTATATGTATGTTGTTGTGTGAGACATCATTGTAGTCCTAGTGCCTGGAAAAGTGTCTGATCATAGTAGATACTAAATAAATATTTGATCAATACATAAATTAATAAAGGAAATGGAAAAATAATATCGTGAAAAGATAATTTTAAATGTCTTTGCCATTTTCTTGATATATGACTCTCGGTAAGGAACTTAATATGTCTGAGACTCAACAACACCCCCCCCCTTCTTTTTTCAAAAAAGTATTGACATGTTTTTTAAAATTTGCTCCTTAAGTTCCCTTGTCTCTTTTTTCCTTCTTCTTTACCTTTATATGAGTTATATTTTGAGCAGAGCAAGCTTTTCCTTAGAGAAAATTTCAGCTGCTAAAAAGTTTCCAGATGATTTTTCAGATCTCTTTCTGAGGGAAAAATAATTCAAGAAAGTTGATAAAAGGAACAAATTGAAGACTGTTACAGTTGTGCAGAACCCACATTTGCACGTTATTTCATCAGCCTGTAAGGGGAAATCTTCTCCTTAAAAGCCACATTTGACTGTTTTGATGTTTTAGAGAATATCCATAGAAATACATAAGTAGCAGAAGAGAAAAAGAGTCTTACCATGGGGAAGCAAGAGGAAGTCACTATTCTAAGTTGGCAGGCCAGACATTTCTTACAAATACTGAGCACTTTCTTACAGTGGTGTGGATTCACAGTTCTCTACAATCTTAAAGCCTTAAACTCATTGTTGTGTGGGGGACCCTGCTCGCTGCGCCACTTGTCGTGCGGGGTGGCCTGCGGGGTCTCTGCTCCCGCTCCCCACATAAGAACTCAGGATATGGCTAGGCCAAAAAGGAGCACCCACGGACCCATAGATAGGGGAGTCATACCACTATTGTCTCGCTGGCGGCTGGGTTGGAGACATAGGAAGCAGGAGCCACATGATCTGCAACCTGCAGTCCACTTCTCTCTGCCAACAAACCTCACTTGCTAACTGCAATCCACTCTTGCTAGCTCAGCCACCATTTTCTTGCTAGCCCCCATTTTCTGCTAGTGTAGCCATGGCAGTTATATTAGTGGCCAGTGTCTCACTTGTTACAGCTGACGGCCAACTAGCCACAGCTAATGGCCATCCAATCACAGTTGATGGCCATTTACTACCTGAGTGAGTACCTTTCCACGTGAGGCTAAGAGCCTGGAAACTGCACTCCTGGCTCTGTTCCCACACTCATTGATGGCAGGAATATATCTTTGTTATCTTTTGGGGTCCCTAGTACTTTGTACCTTGCTAAGCACAAAAAAAAAGTTATTTGTTATTTTTTGCTGAGTAAATGAGGAAATGACTGATTGAATACACAACTAAAACAAAGTATCATGCATAAGACAAGGGAGCCCCTGCTGGTAGGAAACCTGGAGGAAGCCAATATCCCAAGGTAAATCAGCTTTAAGGAGGAATAGTAAAGTGTGATTGAAGGCGTTGACTGAGATTCTCTTCTTCCATCAGTAGTAAGTAGTCAGTAGTTTTGTTTCCAGGAAGAATGATGCTAAGGTGTCCTCCCAAGTCTCACTTCCAAATGAAGACCTGGAACTAATTACATTGTTTTTTGAACTGCTCATATATACTGTCACCCTATTATTTTGTGTTGGAGGTACTTGAATTGGAGGGAGAAATAAAATTTTTTTTTTCCTTTTCACCTAGTTAATTGTTATTAGTTTTGAATAAATAACTTCTATGATCTAAGGTCTCTCTACATGCAGTAAAATGCTCTTTCAGCCTGTGCTATTTTATCGTGTAGACTGTTTTGGAAAACATGAAAATTAAGATTTGATTGTCTTAGGACTCTAATAGAATAAAGTAGTGGAATCAGTTTCTTAATTCAGTGCATAGTTTTTTAGTATAGAGTAAATTAAATCAACTTGTGGTTTAATAATCTCTTTATTAGTTCTCAAATATTGATTTAAATAGTGATACTAAATTATGTATGACTGAAAAGGTAGATTTTGTTCCCACTGCAATACATGAATGCCATAAAAATTTTTTCCTTCCCTTGTAATTGAAGCAGATGTAGAAAATAGGTGTACTTCACACCTCATAATTTCTGACACAGTAAGTTATGTTGATGAAAAGAGAGACAATAGATTAAGTTGACAATAGATTTTTGTTTATAAATATGCTAGCCGATTGGGTACAGATTGAGTGGGGGTGATCAATTTGGCCATTGCAATTATTATCTATCACAAAAATGACTGAAATAAAAGGGAATAACTTCTTTGCATAGATTTTGCTGTAGATTACGATTGAAACATGGCTCTACACTTGGATTATTTTATAAAGTAATATATGCAAATAGAATTTTATGTTTATTGAGTAAAATTAAAATAATAAAACATACAAAAGCAAGTTGATATTCTTTCATTTAAATTTTCATATTAAACTTTGAAGTTTTTCCTTACTTGTTATCCAATTACCACTGTAAATTTGGCTGTAATTTTACAGCATTCTTTTGTACGTATAACAAAATTCTTTTGTGTTTTTTTTGATGACTATAGGCATGGATATATATATGGCATTATTTTAAAGTTGAAACTCTATGTTTTCCACTTTTTTTGAGTTGATGCATTAAATTTGTTTTCAGGATAGTACTGAATGAATATTGCATTTAATAAAAATGTTTAATTTCTCCAATTGTTGTCATAAAAGTATATGTTTTTTATCTTTTCCCTTTAAATGATGAGGGCTTCTCATCAGGGAGGTGAGAAACCATGACAGCATAGCAAAACTAGTATAAAAACATCTGGGGTTTTATAAATTTTATTTTCTTAATTTCATCTGACCTTGGAATGATGCAGTGGCTCTTAGACAATTTTTTCAAAATGATTCCATTTCTCATTCATTTACATTTCAATGACCCTTTAAATCTCTAACTCTTATTCTGCCTGACTTTCTTTTCAGAATCATTATAAATAAGTAAAATTTATATTCTTCGTATCCTCTGGGTGAGAGGATATGGATAGGCTCACGGAGAAGACACCTCTTTCTCAGGAAAATAACAAATAACTATCCCCACCCTCACCCACCCCCACCCCAGCCGCAAATAGATTTAGCCACAAGAAAAGTTAAGTGCACATGGAATGAAAGTCCTTGTGATACAGGACAGAGGATTTCAAACATTGCTGGTCTTCACCATCAGCAGGGAGTCTTGTTAAAAATATATATGCCAAACCGATTTAACCAGAAATTAGGGTCCTAGGGCATGGGCAACTGGGTAATATCCATCAAAGTTGGCAATGCATGAGGTAGGACCTAGCCCAATTTGAAGTATGAAATAGGGAAACTTTCCTGCTAATCTTAATTATTTCACTGTCCAAATCATTTCAGAATTCTAAAACATGGTTTTCTATTCATCAGAGTTTAAGTGACTATTCAATGTCAAAATTCCTAAGCTTTCATGGCACAAAGAGGCAGCTGTCCACAGAACTCAGCTCACTTGAATGTCTTTTTTCCCCATGTCCTATGCAGTTAACTTTTGCTCTTTCTCCATATATTTCACTTTATTTTTTATTTTTTGCAAGCTTAAAATCTGATACTTGCTATTATTTTGGGCTTCTATTATTCCTTCCCTCACCCCCTGTGCTTTTTCAGGTTTTCTCTTCAGCCCCAAGGGCAGTGTTTCTCCTACCTCAGAGGCTGCCTATGAATCATCCATAATTTGTAGATCACCCTTTGAGAAACACCAAAATTCTCAGAGCTTGCATTTCTTTCCCATTAAGTGAGAGCTGTGATAGCTGCTGACATTTCCCTTGACACTGAAGGGTGTGGTCAATCTAGATGAGAAAATGCTTGTTGACTGTGAAGCTCTGTGCTACTATAGCCACTTAGCTGGCAGGTCAAGCCCAGGCAGTTCAATGATTTGCCAGGGCTGTTTACCATCAGTGGGGAGCCGGGATTATAACCTGAAGTATCTGGCTTATTTTTTCAGAGAACATTCCCTTAGATAAATTGGATTTTTTATGTTAAGTGCTCCCAGGTCTCTGTAGGCCAAAGATGTAGAATTTATGACAGTAGTTTGATCTTCAGAAAACCACTTAACCCAGAATTACCCTTTAGTTTACAGAGAGTACTGAGGAAAAGGGAGGAATGAACAAGTATTTAAGTATTGGGATTCTATTGCTTATCTGTAAGGGATGTGTGTAGAAGAATCTTTGCTTTTTCTACATATGATTTTAAAATTCCTTTGAAATTTCAAACAACGCTTAGTAAATAAAGTACATAATTAAAATAGAAATTTTTGAGATTCATTCTTGATTGTATCTTTAGAAAAAGTATACTTAAAATTTGATGACTCAGTGAAAAATTTGTTAGGAACTTCAGGATTTTTATATTTATTCCAATTAAATACATGTGTATGTGTTTGATACCAAGTTTAAAAAATACTTTTGGGAGATACAGTTCCTTAGAAACAAATAGGTCTGGGAATGCATAATGTTCTTGGGTTGGTATTTTGTACTGCAGAGTTGGGATTTTTACCCCTCAAATTAGAATTTGGGGGAATCAAAGCCAACGTTGGTGTCTCTGAAGCTCTAGCTTCACTGTTTTGTCAGTGAAAAATCTGAGGGTCTGATATGTGCTTATTTAGCATTTTTGGAGAGTCAGGTACTGTGAAAAGGCCCTTTATATACTTTCATTTAATCCTTTCAGAGAAGTAACAGCTTCAGAAGCCCATGTCTTATAGACAAGGAAACTGAGGTTCTGAGATGTTAGTAACTTACCCAAGGTGGAACTCAGACTCTAAATTATTCCACCCAGTAAAACCTATAGTTCTCTTGTTCCTACAAAGAGTACATCCAACCAGCATTCCATCACAGATGTTGGCACCAAGGAAAGAACTGGGAAATTACATGGAAACCTTTTATTATGTACACAAGGCTCTGACTACATCATGTATTAGCTAACTACATGACTGTGAAGGCCCAAATAAAAATTCTGTGTGCTTCATATCCCTTTATTAGCACATTTTCTCTTGTATGGTTATCCAGTGTGAGTATGTGATGAGTTGGGACTGTGGGTGGAAGATGCTGCAATTAGTTTTGCCTCAGGTAGAATGCTGACATCAGTTATACTGAGATTAAAATCTTCTACTCATCTGTTGCTTGAAATATTCTGTTGCATTCTCATCCAACTATTTTAACTAATGATGTGACTTACCCTTATAATTATTTTCAAATGTTTACAATTACTTTTAGATAAATATAAATGAATGTTTGCCTGCGTATGAGTAACAAAAGGAATAATTTGGGCAAATACAAACCCTCCTTAGATATTATTAGGAGAACCATCAGAGTGTACCAGTGAAGTTCAAATGACACAAATGGGTGTTTTTCATACTAAAATGAAATATTACTTTCAACTCCACCAGGATGCAGTAGTTTTATTCCTCCCAGGTTCTTCCCCTTACAAATAAAAATCCATAGATATAACATAATAAACAACATAGGAAGCCTCTGATAAATCAAAAGAAACTTGGCTTACTAAGGTCTTGAGGAACTTGACTTGAGGAACTTGAAGAACTTGAGGAAATGCACAGCAGTGAGTTCCTTGAATTTCTTTATAGGTTCTCATATATCCTAGACAAGGTGATGCAGAAGTCTCAATCCAGGACCACCAAAGGCACCGACCAAAAAGCTTCAAGAAAATCCTGTTTCCCTTAGCCAAAGAACCAAGAAAAGTGTGGCCTAAACAACAGAAAAACTTTTTGACACTATGTGTCAAACACCATCAGAAAAATCACACCTTCCCTGCTCCATGATTTCAGTGGTGCTGAGCAAGAAGTTGATCCTCACCAAATACTGATTAGACTGTGATAAGTTACATATGTATATTGTATTACATATATAAAGCAGCCACTAAGAAAATTATACAAAGCAATATACTAAAAACACTATAAATCAATCAAGATAGAAACCTTAAAAAGAACCATAAAAATAACCCACAGAAGAGTAAGAAAAGAGAAACAGGAAAGAAAGAGAAAGCAAGTTATAAAATGATAGACTTGTGTCCTAATATATGAATACATTACTTTAAATGTAAATAGTCTCTGGAAATGCATGGAACCCAGAATAGCCAAAGCAACCTTGGGAAGGAAGAAGAACAATGTTGGAGGATTCATACTTTCAAATTTCAAATTTTACTACCAGGATACAATAATCAAGATAGTGTGGTACTGACATAGCAATAAACACATAGATCAATGGAAGAGAATTGAGAGTCCAGAAACAAACTCTTACACTGATGGCAATTGATATGCAATAAGAATCCCAAAACAATTCAGTGAGGATAGAATAGTCTTTTTAACAAGTGTTATTGGGACATCTAGATATCTACATGCAAAAGAATGAAGATAGACTCCTTTCTTACATCATAAACAAAAATTAACTCCAAATGGATCATAGAGCTAAATGAAAGAGCTAAAACTAAAACTCTTCAAAGAAATCATAGGCATAAAATTTGTGGCCTTGCCTTAAATAATGAATTCTTAGATGTGATACCAAAAAGCATACGCAACAAAAGAAAGCTATATACACTGGACTTCTTCAAACTTTTAAACTTTTATACTTCAAATCACACCATAAAGAAAGTGAAAACCAGCTCACAGAATGGGAGACAATATTTGCAAATCATATATTTGATTTAATAAGGGGTTGTATCCAAAATATATAAAGTTCTCTTAAACTCGATAATAAATAGATAAATATAATTTCAGAATGGACAAGTGTTCTGAATAGATATCTGTGCAATAAAGGTATACAAATGGCTAATAAGGACAGGAAAAGATGCTGAACATCATTAGCTATTAGCTATCAGAGAAATATAAATCAAAACCATAATGAGACACTATTTTTCACCTATTAGGATACATAGCTATTATCAAAAAGACAGATAGGAAATGTTGACTAGAATATGGAGAAATTGTAACCCTCATACATTGCTGATGGGGCTATTAGACGGGGTAGCCATTTTGGAAAATGTTGTGGCGGTTCCCCACATTGCTAAACATAGAATTACCATTTGACCCAGCAATTGTACTCCTAGGTACACACCCAAGAAATATGACAACATACAGTAATACAATAACTTGTGTATGAATGTTCATAGCAGCCCCCAAATGGAAACAACCCAAATGTTAATTGATGAATGCATTAACAATTATCTTATATCCAGAAAATGGAAAATTGTTCATCCTTAAAAGGAATAAAGTTCTGATACACACTACAGCATTGATGAACTTTGGAAACCTACGCTCAGTGAAAAAAGCTAATCATAAAATACTACATATTGCGAAATTCCATTTATATGAAAAATCCAGAATAGGCAAATCTTTGGAGTCAGGAAGAAAATTGCTGGGTTTCTAAAGCTTGGGGAAAAACAGGGAGTGAATACTAATTGGTATGGGTTTCTTTGGGGGATGATGTAAATGTTCAAAATTTGATTGTGATGATGATTGAATGAGCCTACAAATATACAAAAATCATTTAATTGTATATTTTTAATAAACCAATTGTATTGTATGTGAATCAGTAAAGCTGCTAAAATGTAAGTGGTCTAAATACACCGATTAAAATCAGATTTTGTCATGGTGGATAAAAAAGTATGATCCAATAATATGTTGTCTACAAGAAATTCACTTCAAATACAACAACATAGGCTGGTTGAAAGTAAACACATAGAAAAAGATATACCATGCAAACTTTAATTTTTAAAAAGCAGTTGTTATATTAATATCAGGTAAAGTAGACTTCAGAGCAAAGAAAATTATTATATAAAAAGAGAGACATTACATAATTATAAAAAGTTCAGTCCATTAGGAAGCCATAACTATTGTAAATGTGGACGCATCAAACAACAGAACCTAAAAATACATGATGCAAAGTGCAATATTACATGCCTTAGTTTTCTTAAGTTCTTTAAATCATACTGCATAAGTTAAAATCTTTACATCTCTAAGTATCATTTCAAAAGCTGTTTCTTTTTATAGTCAAAATACCATGTTATATCAGGGATTGAATTGTGTATGCTTGTGTGTGTGTGTGTGTGTGTGTGTGTGTGTGTGTGTTTATACCATATAGACAAAATCTATAATTCTATAATTATAGAATTTAGGGCTAGGTGATCATTTTTCAGTCCTCCTTCTTTTATGACTCTCACGGAGACACACAGATTCACAATGGCGGAGAGTCAGTTTAATTCCATAAATATACACTGGTAATGTTCTTGATGCTTTAATACCACATATCTGTTCTAAAGTGACATTTCTTACTAATTGATATGACTGAAATGTATCTACCCAAAGAAGGAGTATGAACTTTAGAAGTAAAGGCAAATTTCAGTATTATATTTGAGAACAATATGCCTGTTAAGAATATTTATCAGATGAAGCTTAATTGCCTGCTATATCCCTAAACCTCATAAGTATAATAATGGTGTTTTTACAATTTACTCTCCTTAAGGGGTACAAATTAAGGAGTTTCTGTCAGTTTGGTTTTTTTAAATGAACAGAATATTATATAAATTTAATTTGGGCAAATAAAGAATTGTATTTATGTAAATAAATACTAGCTATCATCTGGTACTTTTAATGTATTACCCATTTAAATCCCATCCACTAGAATAAATAACCTCAAAACTGGTCAGGTATTGAAGAGGATGAAGCTAAGGTAGATACCTATATAGCTCCTAGCATGCCTCACCCCTCTCATTTTGTCATCTAATCCTGGTTGGTTAGCTCTTTGTTTAGAAATTTTATACATCTAGGCTATATACTCAAATCCCTATCTTGGTTTAATCAGCCTCAAACATTATCTCTTAATCCTCTGTATGCACAATTTCAATATCAACACATTTATACTGTTCTACTCGTTCTTGTCTCTCTACGTTCTGTTTTTTTTAATTTCTGTTATCTTTTCTAAAATTTTGGAGTTTATAATATTTGTGTATTTTGTAACTGTAATTTCCACACTTTTCTTATATATGTGAATGATTTAAGGGCTGACCACCAAACTTTACAATGGATTTTCTGTTTTGTAAGTAGAAAAGTGATTTTATAATCACTCTATTGGAGTGATTTTTAAAGATATAAATCATGCATAATTTGTAGATTCCCATGGGAAATACCAAAATTCTCAGAGGTGTTACCTGTGTCATCAAATGAAGACAATAATGGCTGCTATCTGTTCCTTTCTCTGCCACCCTGGTGTTAAATAGGCATCAGGGTTCATCAAACACTACATTTTGCAGCTTTTTCTTTTTTTTTTTTTGTTTATTCAGATTTCTTTGTTTTGACCTCCTGAAAGTGAAAATGTTTTAATAGCATATGTACTTACATGTTTAAGTAGTCAAGCATTACTGCTTAGTCCATAATAGTAATTAAGGTTTTATCTGTGCATTTTGACCAGACAAAGATTTTCTTGAGCAAGAGAGGACCAGACCTTACTACCTGTTTTGAAGAACCTTCTCTAGAGACTTTTAAAAGGCAAGACTGTTAGGATTTTGAGTTTGGTGGAGATGCTAGGCAGAAAGAATTGTTTGCTAACCGTATTTTGTTTCTTGGAAATGGAGAGTTATACTTAATGCACACACACACACACACACACACACACACACACACACACATCAATACCCAGGTGTTGAAAATAGGACCAAATCTGACCTGTAGAATATTCAGATGCAGACACCATTCTGCAGCTGATCATCTGGGGACTGACTGAGGAAGTGCAGCCTATCTCAGGAATTCAGAGGGATAAGAACATGGAAAAATAAGAAAATTTTAAATATCACAACTCATTCTATCTATCCAGCTTTATTATTTAAGTAGTAACTCATCCTCTGTTTGAATATCATAAACGGCATTTTTTTCTGAAGTGATTTTCTTGAGAATGCTTTTATACAATGCTTTTTCCTCTTCCAGCAGACCTGTATTCATCAGAGTGGGTCATATTTTGCCCATCCTATGCTACCACCACTTTGGAGCAATATTAATTGATTCCTGGTGAATGCCAACACTTACTTTAGCACTCATTACACAGTCATTTATTTCCAGTGTTCATATACTAGCAAATTAATAAAAAACATTGAATTTTAATGTGCTTTTTTACCTCTAATTTATTTTCGTCTTATGAATAGCTTTAAGAATTTGACCTTATTAACCTACAAGGAACCTCAGAAACTATTTTCATGGAATACAGGTTGATTTATTTTCATCTGAAATACCAAGAACTTTAACAGACAGTCAGATTCAAACGAAGTTTTATTGCTTTATGGTAATATGCAGTAATTAAGATATTGTCCAGATAGATTAACACTAGAACCTGGAAATCTTACAGAGTGGCTTCTAAATAGAGATATATAGTGAATTTTTAATACTGCATATAGGTCAAGTAACAGCTCTATTATAATTTGTATGTAAATTTTATATGAGGACTTGATTATATTCTAAGATAATATTATTTAAATCATTTTATTATATTTATTTTTAGATATGTAATCTAATTAGAAAACAGCCATTTTCAAATTGTTCTTTCTAAATGTCTTGACCTTGGAGATATTTCAGTTCAGTTTTAAATTGACTATGGACTAGAAACTGCTATAAACTTGGGCACATATTTTTGAATAATTGCTGGAAAGACTTTTAATATCCTAACATTTAATATTTTCATGGACTTTTTGAATTTTTACAAAGTGAGCTTGATTCCTATGTTAGATTTTGGGGCTGGGTATAGAAATTTTGTATTTTTATTTCAGTATAGTACAGGATTTCTCCAGAAATTTTCACTGTTTATTTGGGATGATAAGTTCAGATTGCATAGGTCCCTCTTGTAAATATTGTATTGAAGAGGAAGGAAGAGCTTGTTGAGCACATGAAATACTTAATGTGTGTTACCTGAAAATGACAAATTAAAAACTATCATGACATAGAAAATATAATGTCTAGTTAGTGCTGTATTTTCTCTATGCAATTTAAACTTCTCATGTAATACATAAAGAATGAACTTTGCAGTCTGTTTTAAAATAATTGGAATGAGAAACATAAAATGCCCAAGAAATTATTCTGATGAGTCTTGAAAGTGTAGGTCAAGGAAGCAAATAAACCAGAATGTGATTGTTTTTATTTTTTTAATTTTAAAAGTCCTTAGCAATAATCTACAATTTACTTAATTTTAACAGGAAACATGTTACTCTACTGCCACCTGGACATCCTGAATAGAACCTATACTTCTGGATGAGGGAAAGGCATGATGATTAGATAGATGTTTTGGCAGAAAACTCCCGTTTTTAATGTCTTGGGATTTGGGATATAAAACGAATGGCCATAATTTTAAAACATCTGTTCTTTTCATATTCTCCTCCACATGAAAATAGATTAGAAAATGGAGTGTCCTCAAGCATCACTTTGTTGCAGTCATCAAAAATTTTCGTATTGCCCAAATACACAAATAGAGTCAAAGTCACTTCTTAGTAAAACCTATTACACCGGACATGTATCTTGTTTTTTTCCTAATTTCAGTATTGTCTTGTTTAATATGGTTTATTTATTATTTATTTATCTATTAACTTCCAAAAAAGGAGGTAAGTGATATTATGCTAAAAAGGTATAGATATAATGAAAATACTAACATGCACTAAGTAATACATGATAGCAAAAGGATGATTACATCAAAACATACTTGCCAGGGATAGCAATAGTAGTTGACTATAAAAATTAGGCCTATGTATTCCATCCTTGGGTTATCTTCTTATAGTTGAAAATTCATATTCAACTATCTTTTGGATGCATGTCCCTCTTCTGGAAATAAAGAGAAGTGAGAATGTCAGTGAATCTAACACCACAGACCTCCAAATTAGGTCAATTTAAAAATGAATGTGTCTGCTCTTCCCCTGATGTCTAGGTATTTTGATTTCCTGAATTGTTTACAGCCTCTCTCATTCTTTCTGTCCCCCCCCACCCCCACCCCCCCAGAGTAGGGGATTCTGTGGGAAAGCCTTTTTCTGTGTTTGTGCCTGTCATTCTTACCAGTTATTTCCCAGGATATTATGCTATGTTCTGCTCTGGTGCTCTTTTGTCTTTCTTTGAAATTCTTGGAAAAATTTAGTGCCTTTTGCATTATTCTGACCATTTCTATTTCTACTCTGTGCTTTGTAAGCTCTATGTCTGCCCCATTTCTCCTGGATCTGATTTCCCTTGGGTCATTGGCCTAGAGGAAGTCAGGATCTGCAATCACAATCTTTCTTGGACTAGACTGGATTGTGGACCTTCTCCTTGATGGACTAGGATGGAATTAAGTGTAATTTTGTCCCCACTTTCCAGTGCTCCTAACCTATTTTCCATTAGCATCTCCACTAGAGTTGTTCTCCTCTGCCTGTATGACTGACTGGTAGTATAAAGGGAGGATGCATTAGTCCCTTGCAGGAGGAAATCCCCGTACAAGCTTCCAGAATATATATGGCAAAGAGTAAACCCAGGGAACTCAGCATTCTGTCATTCTTTGGCTCTTGAGGTCCTTAGCTTGTCTGCCTTTTTTACTCCACTTTTCAGAGTCTTTGTGTGTGTGTGTGTGTGTGTGTGTGTGTGTGTGTGTGTGTGTGTAATGTCCAGGGTTTGTAGTTATTTTAAGCATGAGAAATAGAGAAAATTATATCTAGTTCATGTTTTCAGAAGTAAAAACAGCAGTTTCTTATAAACTTAAGCATAGATCTCCTTGTAATCCAGCAATTGCCCTTTTGGGCACTTAACTCAGAGAAGTGAAGACTTATTTATATTCACACAAAAACCTGTCATGAAAATTCCAAGCACTTTACTTGTAATAGCTAAAGACTGGAAACAAGCCAATGTCCTTCATTGGGTAAATGGATAATCAAACTGTGGTATGCCCATGTAATGGAATACTACTCAGTAATGATGAAGAACAAACTTTTTTTTTAAATTAAAGTTTATTGGGGTGACAATTGTTTGTAAAGTTACATAGGTTTCAAGTGTACAATTCTGTAATATATCATCTATATAACACACAACATGACATATAGATGATGTATTACAGAAGAACAAACTTTTGATACATGCAACTACTTGGGTGAATCTCAATAGCATTATGATGAGTGAAAACAAAAACACCAAGTTCAAATAGTTCTATACTGTATGATTCTATTTATATAACATTCTGAAAGTGACAAAATTATAGTGAATGAGATTTATTAGTTGCGAGGGGTTAGAGTGAGAAGGATGTATCTATTAAGGGTTAATACAACACAGTTTCTGTGTGGTGATGGAACAATTCTGTATCTTGATTGTAGTAATGTTTACTCAAATTTATACTTGTGATGAAATTTCATTGAACTACATGAACATGCGTGCGTACACACACACACACACACAAATAAGTGCATGTAAACACTAGTGAAATCTAAACAAGATCTGCACCTGAGTGAATAATATTGTACAATGTAAATTTTCTGGTTATGACAATGTGTTATGGTTATATTTATTATGGTTATATTCACTTCATTGAATGAAGCTATGTAACGAGTAAACAGGAGCTCTATATATTTTTGCAACTTCTTGTGAGTCTTAAACTATCTCAAAATCAGAAGTTATAAAAATGATAGCTTATTAACAATGGTAAAAGTCAGAATGATTTTGTTGGCCTACACAGAAAGTTAAAATATTTTATATGGTGAATTGATTATTCCACATTTTCCTTCTTCCCACTCTGAATCCCCTCTGCCCTTCTCTGGCTTATCCCATGCCCCAAGAGGCTTATTTTTATTGACTGCATCACCTGGGCACCTCTTCTTTCACATCTCTAGCTTTCATCAGACTCTGTTAACTACTTTCCCTCTTCTTATCCCTAAGACCTAGTGGTAGAGGCAGCTTTCTCTTATTGTTATAAACTTGGTTGCTTCCCTTAACACTGCCTGCATCTCTGGATGTAGCCCTTTGATTTAATTCTGTTCAGCTAAAACCTTTGCGTGTGCCACTGCTTCCTGCCAGGACTCTGATACATTTGGTAAATAAATAAATAAACAAATAAATAAATAATAAAATGGAATTACAAGTGATAGACTGGGGCAAATATTTGTAACTCATATGATAATCAAAGACTTACTATCCTTAATATGCAAAGAGTTCCTACAAAAAAATAAGAAGAAAGCTAACAACCAAAAGAAAAATGGGCAAAGGTTATAAACACACATGTCACAGAAGAGAAATTCCAAACAGCCAAGAAACCTGTTAGTACATTAATGTCCCTACCTTAATATTTAGAGAAATACAAATTAAAACAACAATAATAAATTTTTTATCCATAAAATGGGGTCAGATTCCCCTTTAGGATGGAAGAATTCTCCCTGCTCCTGAGAGTTTAGGTGGCTGACAACTCTCAACTGATTCCAAGAGTTTTTCTCGATCAGAGAGAGCTGTTTTGCCCTAGATCATATGCCTTGTCCATGAGAATGGCCTGCAAACAATAACTCATGATGTGAGATATAGAAGTCCAACTCTGCCTCCAGGCTGCATAACTCTAAAGGGCTATTTTCCAGGGGATCCAACCCACAGCATATCACATGGGAACCTGTGGTGACATAGGAAATCTTGTAGTGTGAATTGGTGTGCTCTTTTAGAAAACAGTCTCACATAATCAGTTTAAAAGATAAACATATACCTTTTGATTTAGCAATCTTAATTTTTCAGTGTTAAAAACAAGAAAATATTAGTACACAAGGATATATGTATACATGATATATTTTGCAATTATATTTACTGGGATAACTGAAAGTAGCCTAAATATCTGTCAGTAGAGAAATGGCCACCAATGGAGGGATGATACATCAATGCCCTGAGATATTATGATGGTACGAAAAAGAATGAACTATGAACTAGATCTGTATCTGATGGTATGCTGAAGATATCTAAATGTCAATGATGTAATACAGTACAATAATAAAAGAAGAAAAGCAAGTTATTGGTGTGTATGTGTGCATGTGCCCTGTGGTAGTTCATTGAAGATTAACAAGTATCAGTTACTATTAGAAGAACATGTTTTATTGGGGCGTCTCTTCAGCCAGAACATGCGTGCATGGCCATGCTTGTTAATTACGGTGATGACCCCTTTGATTGGCTAGGTGTTTATTCTGATTAGTTAGTGCCTGTTTCTGTCCTGGTAAATTATTTTGATTTTGTCCCTTCCTATAAAGCATATTGTCATCTTACTGACAATTTTTTAAAGCCTGTTTATATAGTTGGCTACAGAAACAACAAAGTGAAGATTCAATAAACCACATTTGTACTTAGATTGTGCCAGACATTTGGATGGAAAAGGAAATAGTCAATCAAGATATTATATTACATAACAAATAGAAATAAGTTGGAATTACAATTAAAACTCCTAATTCTATCTAGGAAGCTCTCTATAATAGATACTTCCTGTGCATTATGAATAGCATATAGAAGGAAAATAAGATTATATATTTTATAATTGAAGAGTAACAAAGCATTATTTCTTATTACTCCCACCATGGGCTTCTGGAGTACTGGAGCATATATTTAGGAGTGCCAAATTCTGAAGTTTAGGAAATGATGGTGTAAAGAATGACATATTATTCACATTAGAGATGCATTGGGAAGAAAGAAAGGTGGCATTTTATTAAGGGCTTTGAGTTAGTTGGTGGTGTAATAAGCTTATTTTTGTGTTAGCTTGATATGATTTATATTACCTTTCTTCTAGAGAAAATACAATAGAATGAAAGAGTATTTTGATTGGTTTTATAAATAAGTAGGTGATTACTTAAGAAATAAATATAATCATGTTAGAGTTTGTTCATTTGTATTTGATATGATCTGACACTGTGGAAGGGCAAAGGATCTTATCATTACCCAGGTTTTTACAAGAAAGGGTCTCCAATGCATAGCACGGCAATTTGTCACTTTTATTTGGATGGATTTAAACAAAGCTTATATCGTTTAGCATTCAATTCCTTTGACAGTACCTTTTAACATCTTTCTTATTGTTCTATTTGTGGGTCATTGCAATGCATTCATGAAGACTTTGTGGTTTAGGGAGCAAGTGAAGCTGTTGTCTAATTTGTTGTAATTTCTTAACTTACTCAAATAGTTTGATTTACCTCTGAATATGTTCAGCAGCTTAGAAGAAAGCTGTTTGTTCAAACATGAAATCTTTATAATTAGAAAAAAATTATATGGGTTGTGTTATATAAACCTGAATGAACTTTCTCCCTGCCTAACTTAATTAATGTTTAAATAATAACATTGGCTTAGTTCTTTGTAGGGGGGGAGCAGGAGAGGAAAGATCATGCATAGAAAGTTTAGGCTTGTTTGAGAAGTAACATACATTTTTCTACGCGATGAAAGACTATTTTTCCCCCTTAAATTCCTTCCTAAACACCATTTCAACTTCTGACTGAGGGAGTAGATTAGCTGTATCTTTCCTCACTCTCAAATTAACTCCCTCCTTGCAAACTGCTACAGCGCCAGTCTGCTTTCAGGTTACTAAACCATGGGGGAGTACAGAGAATGTTCTTTCTCTTTCCAGCCCAATTTATCTTTGAAATGCCAAGGAGTGATATTCTGGCAGCATGCAAATCTGAAATTCTGTTTTGCTTCAAAAAAAAAGAAAAATTCTCACTCAGGCATGGTTCCCTTCAAACCAGCAAATCTTTTCCTGTTCTTTTCTCTACCTCAGTGTCTTTGAGGTGTCTCATTAATGGACTGGTAATCCTGACACAATGCTTTTGAAGAGTTAGATTTCTGGCAAAAATCTAGGCTGCATTTTTAGTGACAAAATAGCATACTGGAAAAATTAAAATAATACCAAAGCCTTGAATAATGTTATTAGCTCATCTTCCGTGAGTTAATTACATTTCTTCTCTTAAAAAAAAGAAAACTATTAAAACGTCAATTTCACATTATATTGCTGTCACAAATATATTGGTTAATAGTATAGATACTGAGCCATTACTGAAAATGAATTTTTGTAAAAAAAAAAAAAAAAGAACTTTGTATTCTTCCACGTCTATATAATCTTCTCTCCAGCCCAGTTTATTGAAATTTCACTCTTTCTTAAATAAGTTATCTACTAAACTTGGTTTAGCAATCTACAGACATTTAGGCCCCCCCATCTTTTTATCTTTCAATATTTAGGGAGGCTGAAAATAACTGTTTCTGCCTCTGTGTATAAATTAAAAGTAAAATGGAGTTAGGGAACTTTATCTTAGGGTGAGCTTACTCTCTTTTATATGGCTAACTCTAGTAGCTTTAACTTTAGATATGAGGTTTAATATTATAGACTGTGGATTTTATAGACTGTGAAAGGCAAAGCTACACATTAATCAGATCCTAAACACCATTATTAAGAAAACAGTTCAGAAATCATCCATAGAAAATGTAAATAAAAACCACAGTGAATGGTTAAAATGAAAAAGGCAAGCAACAACAAGCATTGAAGCAACTGAGGTTCTTCTCTTTTTCTGGAGGAAGTACCACCACTTTGGAAAACTGGCAGTAGAACTAAAGCTCAATACACACCTATCTTTTGACTCAGCAATTCCATTCCTAGGTGTACAGATAACAGAAATGGGTCCATATGTCCTTCAAAGACATGCATAAGAATATTTATAGAAGCACTATGGTTATTAGTCCCGAAGTAGAAGTAATCAACAGTTGATTATTTCAACAGAACGAATGGATTAATTGTGGCATATTATTAAAAAAGAATAACAGCAAAAAAAGATGAGCCAACCATAAGTACATGTAATGACATGGACAAATTTCACAAGCTCAATGTTGAATGAAAGAAACTGAATATCAATGAGTAATCTTCTATTATTCAATTTATATAAACTTCAAAAACAGGTAAAAATAATCTATGGTATTACAAGTTAGTGCGGTGGTCAGAATTACAGGGTAGTGACAAGAAAGGGATGAAAGGGGGACTTCTGGAGTTCTGAGGATGTTGTTTCTTGATCTGGATGCTGGTTACCTGGGTATGTTCACTTAGTGATTTTCGCAATTTTGCATATATATTTACTCTAATAACAAAGATTAGAAAGAACAAAGAAAAAAGATTAGAAATAATAAAAATTCATTTTCAGTAATGGTTCAATATCTATACTATATATTTACTCCAACAAAAAAGACTAGAGAGAACAAAACAAAACAAAAAAGGAACAAAGAACAAAATTAGACAGAAATAAAGAGGGTTGGCAGCATGAAGAAGGTTGGCAGCATAAAAGTGTGTTTGGTTTTTTTTAACCATGGAAAAAGTTTAAGAAAAGATAAATGATTACACTCTATGAAAATTTGAGAGTCAGAGTTTTAGACAAGTGGCAAAGGCTAATTGTTTGAACACAATACAAGACAGCTACCACAGTATTTCAAACTTTTCAGATCTTTAGAATCACTTAGAGCAGCTTGTGAAAAATATTGACTCTAGGATTTTCTTTGGGAGATTCTAGTTTAGTGTATTTGATATGGAGCCAGGTATCTTTATTTTTAAAACACAACTTGTTATTCTAATGGTTAGTCAAAAAGTGGTAAATGGAATTATGTGATTCCTTTTTTAAAAAAATAACAACTAAAAATTATGTAGCCTGATTTACTTCTGTTTCTCCACTGGTCATTCCATCTATCCCCAATTCCATTTTGAGCAGTGACTCTTAAACTTTGCTTTAAGTTCTTATTGTTAAAAATGCAGATTTCTTGGTCTGGCCCCAAGGATTTTTAAATGTTAAGTCTGGGGAGAAGTATATGCATTTTTCATAAGCACCTTAGTAACTGCTCAGATTAGGAAGTGGTTAGTTTCCATATACTTTGAAAAACTAGGTCTGGAGAAAAAGACTATATTGCCCAAATACATTTGGCTTAATTTTTCCACTTTATGGCTGGGCTGGTTATCTAACAGTGGTTGTTATTCAGTCTGTACTATTAAGGCTATGGGAGATGAGAATTGTGTCTCATTTCCTTCTTAGGGGCGATTTCACAGTCTATGAATGTACTGCTTGGCCAATGAGCATTAGGGAAGTCAAAATGTCCAGATGATTAAAGTTATTTTTAGGACTGCTTTATTATAAACATTGTTAGAAATTAACATGGAGAAGCACTGAGTTTCCTTTTATGTTTACATCACTTTTAATAAAACAGCGATCTATTTTGGTTTATTGAGTAGTCTCCAGGTTTATTGAGTGTCTATCATGTATTTAATTTCTGAAATATTGCCTGGTACCTGTCATTTTATGGGCTCTAATTGGAGGTTTAGAAATAAAAAAGGTTCATGTTACAAATGGTACAGGGCCTCATGCATTTTGATGTTTTACTCATCAGAATTAGAATATAAATAAGTGTTTGCCTGCTTACAGTTCTTTGATAGGCATTCTATTAAAATCAAAATGCAGACAAATTGTCAGAAATGGGTTTAGCTTATTATAATGCAGATTCACCAGTCCTTGCAAATTGTAATCATGGGTTCTTTCTCCAATTAAGAAAGACCACATTATTCAGTTTACTAGAAAGTTTGCTTGCCTAACACCTTGTTTCTCCTCATTAAGCAGTTGCTGTTGTTCTAGGAAAAGGCACTTTATTATAATCAGGAATGCCCAAATACATGGGAATGAAAAAGACAAAAAAAGACTATTATCACTCTAGTCGAATGATCATTGAGTTAAGAAGTGTTTGCTTAATACATTTTGTCATAGATAGTATGGGATCTCAGACTTCCAGACATTTGTTTGCCACCTATATTCTGTAGTTCCTGTTGGTACACAGATGTGCTTTATAGTAAAGCCTAATAATAGGGAGAACTAAGGTATGTTTATTTATTATACTATTACTATTTTTTTTAAACATAGGACAGTCATATCTGAATTTCTGTGAAAACAAGTAAAATAATGTAAGCTTATCTTAGAGATGAATTGATGTCCATTTTGGAAGGCATATTAGCATCTAATTTAAATATTTACAGACTGGAGTACTTGGAACCCTAACTACTACTTGCAAGAGAGTAAATTATTTTAGCCACTTTGGAAAACCGTTTGACAGTATCTACTAAAGCTAAACATATATCTACCTGTCATTCAGCAATGTCACTCCTAGGTATATACTCAAGAAAAATATGTATAATATTCACCAAGAGACTGCTTAAGAATTTTCATAGGAGCACTATGCATAATTGTCCTCAAATGGAAATTACTCGAATGCCAATCAATAGTAGAGAAGATAAATAAATTGAATGAGAATGAACAGTCTCTAACTACATACAATAATATGGATGAATCTCATAGACAATATTGGGAGAAAAAAGTCAGATGCGAAAGAGTGTGTACTGTTTGATTCCTTTTATGCAAAGCACAAAAATAGGCAAAACTAATTTTGGCTGTTAGAACTCAGGATAATGGTTACCCTTGGTGGGTATATAGTAACTGGAAAAGGGCATGAGAGGGTTTTGGAGGGAGTAATAATATTTTGTATTTTGATGGTGCTTAGAAGGGTATGTTCAGTTCATGACAATTAATTGATCAGTACATTTACAAGTGCCCTTTTATATATGTTTATGATACTCCAATAAAAAGAAAGTGTAAAGATATTTATAAGCATGTATTTGAGGTGATTTGGAATCAGTTTTGTTTTTATCAGTTATGTTTATACACACCTGTTTTAGAACATGATAGTTTCAGACAAAAGTAGAAATAATATAAATATAAACAGTATCCTTTGCATCATGCACTAGGCCCCCTTTTTTTTCCTTTGTATGATATTTTGTGTGTGATAAAGAGGTGGAATAGCCAAGTGGAAAACATCAGGATTTGGTATTATAAAAGCAGACTTGAGTTCTGGCTCTGTCCTTGATAAACTGAGTTCCTGGGCCATGTCACATAACCCCTGTAGGCCTTATTTTCCTCATATGAAAGTGGGGTATAATATCTAAGGCTATATAGGTCTTTTGATAGTCCCTGGAATTATGTATTATTTTATATATTGTTTGTTTACTAGAATGTGAATCTCATGGGGACAGAGTTTTTTGTCTATCTCATTGTTGTTATACCAAGTTTCTGAAACTGTGTCTCCCAAGTAATTAGTACATACTAAATATTTCTTAAGTGAATAAATAGCTAAAATAAGAATACTGAAAGAATTATGAGATAAGAATATCTGTGCACATTCTAGCTGCTGCTCTTACTACTGCCAGGCTGTTATTAAAGGTCACCATGCCACCAAGAATAGTGAGATGCACAAAAAGAAAAGAAAATAAAAAGAAACTGGATCCCTATTTTACACCATATACAAAAGTTAACTCAGCGTGGATTACAGAGAGGTTCCCATCAAGATGGCAGAGTAGGTAAACACTGAGCTTGCCTTCTCCCATGACCACATTCAAAGTACAACTAAATTATAGACAATCAATCTGGAGAACCATCTGAAAACTAGACCAACAGAAGCCCTATAATCAAGGATATAAAAAACGTTATGTGGAGACTGCCAGGAGGGTCAGAGACTCAAAATGGGCCTGGCCCATACCCACTGTGGCAGTAGAGAATCAGGAGGGATATCTCAGCTGCAGAGTGAGGGGTCCCCAGACCAAAGCACCAGTGCCAGGAAGAGGAGTCCCCACAGCATCTGGCTATGAAAATCAGCAAGGTTCATACGTCCAGCTGAGAGAGAAGTCTGCTGGAAACCCAGGTGTCCTCTAAAAGGGGCCACACAGACTCTTGCTCCCAGGCACTCACCATTAGTTCCAGTGGAGGGACTGCAGCTTGGAGGCACCAAAGGCAGAGAGAGAGAAAGAGTGAGAGAGAGAGAGAGAGAGAGAGAGAGAGAGAGAGAGAGAGAGAGAGAGAATCAAGGCCTGGAGGGACAACCACCATTGTCACTGTCGTGAGCCTTTCTCCTGTGCACCTGGTGGGCATTGCCATTTTTCCTGTGTTGAGCCCAACTCCCATATGGCCAACTATGAATTTACATTGGCTTGGTGAACTCTGCTCATTCCACACATATGACTCCTTGGGACCCCACCCCATCTAATTCCCACACATTGGAGGCTCTTTTAGCAGAGGGTAGCCAGCATGGCCCATGCTGCAGTCTTTCTTGGACAACTCTTGGGATCCATGGGCCCCAGGTGGGTGGCAGCTGGAATCAGTGTGCCCTTACCCCTTTGCTGAGTGGTCCCCACCTCAGCACTGGCACCAAATCTGAATCTGCATTAACCTAGTGAACACCACTTGCCTCACCCTGGTGACTCCCTGAGACCCTGCCACACCCAACTTGCATACCACCTGAGACTCTTTCAGTGGCTGAGCCTTACAGGGAGCTGGCAGACAGCAACAGGATTCGGGGTTCCCTGGTCCTTTTGTTGAGCTGCACTAGGCCCAGTACAGGTGGCAACCAGCCTCAATAACATTGTGGCTTCTCCATGCACCTCTATGTCCATCACAGACAGTGACCAATCTTGAATCACTTTATAGCTCCTAGCAGGGAGCTGTGGGCCAGTCAAAGGCAGCAGCTGACCACGCCTGCATGGGGGCCCCTCCCAAGAGGCTTCAGAAACAAAACATCTCATGGCGGGATTGGTCTCAGCAGGCACCAGAAACCACTAGGGTGAATCCTGCTTTGTGGATTGAGTCCCTGTGTAAAACTCATACTCTGTTGTGATGGCCAATCCTCACAGCCAGTCAGCCAGAGGGTCAATTCCACCCACTGACAAGTCAGCAAGGCTCAACTACAACAGAAGTGCACAGACAACCCACACAAAAGACACTCCTGAAGCACTGCCTCAGGTCATCAGGGAGATTGTACTACTGGGTCCCACAGGACACCTATTACATAAGGCCACCCTGCCAAAACTGGGAAACATAGCAGATCTACCTAATACATAGAAACAAACACAGAGAGGCAACATGCAAAATGAGGAAACAAAGATATACACCCAAAATGAAAGAACAGGAGAAAACTCTAGAAAAAGAAGTAAACAAAATGGAGGCAAGCAATTTACCAGATACAGAGTTCAAAACACTGTTTATAAGGATGCACAAGGAATTTAATGAGAACTTCAGCAAAGAGATCATAAGCATAAAAAAGAACATAAAAATCATAAAAAGAATCAGTCAGAAATGAAGTATGTAATAACTGGAAGAAGAATACACTAGAAGGAATCAACAGCAGATTAGATAAAGGTGAAGAATGAATCAGCAATTTGGAAGACATGGTTTCAGAAAACACCCAATCAGAACAGCAAAAAGAAAAAGAATTATGAAAACATGAGAGTAGTTTGAGAAACCTGTGGTACAACACCAAGTGTACACATATTTGCATCATAGGGGTACCAGAAGGACAAGAAAGAGAGCAAGGCATTAAAAAATTATTTGAAGAAATAATAATGGAAAATTTCCCTAACCTGGTAAAGGAAATAAACATATGAAGTCAGACAATTAAGTTTGCAAAGTCATCATAGAACAAGTGCTACATACCTCATTGTTGAACATCACTACAGTCACCTTCAAAGTACTCACCTTGGGAAGCTATGCACGATGCCAGCACCTAGTACACCCTTCAAAGCAATTTTGGACCTCTGGAACTCTTTTCTGAGATGGCCATCAGAGATGTTGTTGTATTACCCTTGATGTCCTGAATGTCATCAAAATGTCTTCCCTTCAATATTTCCTTTGTCTTTGGGTAAAGAAAGAAGTCACTGGGAGCCAGATCAGGTGAGTAGGGACAGTGTTCCAATACAGTTATTTGTTTACTAGCTAAAAACTCCCTCACAGTTAGTGCCATGTGAGCTGATGCATTGTCGTGATGCAAGAGACATGAATTGCTGGGAAAAAGTTCAGGTCGTCTAACTTTTTCACACAGCCTTTTCAGCACTTGCAAATAGTAAACTTGGTTAACTGTTTGTCCAGTTGGTACAAATTCATAATGAATAATCCCTCTGACATCAAAAAAGGTTAGCAACATTGTTGCAACAAGTTCATGAACATAATTATAAGACCTGGTGCAAGCCCAGGAAACACAGAGAGTCACAAACAAGAGGAGCCCAAAGTGGCCCACACGAAGACACATCATGATTAAAATGCCAAAGGTTAAAGACAAAAAGAATCTTAAAAGCAGCAAGAAGAAGGCAACTACCATGTTTCCCCCAAAATAAGACGTAGCCAGACATCAGCTCTAATGAGTCTTTTGAAGCAAAAATTAATATAAGACCGGGTATTATATTATCGTATACCCCATCTTATTTTACTATAATAGATGCTTATAGTAAAATAAGATGGGGTCTTATATTAGTATTTGCTCCAAAAGACACAGTAGAGCTGATTGTATGGCTAGGTCTTATTTTCAGGGAAACATGGTAGTTACCTACAAGGGAGTGCCCATAAGACTATCAGCTGATTTCTCAACAGAAACTTTTTAGGCCTGAAGGAATTGGAGGAAATATTCAAAGTAATGCAAAGTAAGGACCTACAACCAAGATTACTCTACCCAGCAAGGCTATCATTTAAAACTGAAGGAAAGATAAAGAGCTTCACAGACAAGAAAAATCTAAAGAAGTTCATGACCATCAAACCAGTATTACAAGAAATTGTAAAGGGGCTTCTCT